>NC_057729.1:43541732-43547769 GCF_004010195.1 Chiloscyllium plagiosum | reverse complement strand
TCTGGTTTCCAGCATCTGCAGACCTCACTTTTGCCTAAATATATAAAGTCTTTTCCCTGGTGTGGGGAAGTGCAGAACTAGAGGTCATAGGTTTAGGGTGAGAGGGGAAAGATATAAAAGGGGCCTAAGGGTCAACGTTTTCACGCAGAGGGTGGTACGTGTATGGAATGAGCTGCCAGAGGAAGTGGTGGAGGCTGGTACAATTGCAACATTTAAAAGGCATTTGATGGGTATATGAATAGGAAGGGTTTGGAGGGATATGGGCCAGGTGCTGGCAAGTGGGACTAGATTGGGTTGGGATATCTGGTCAGCATGGACGGGTTGGACCGAAGGGTCTGTTTCCATGCAGTACATCTCTATGACTTTATGGCTCTAAAAGGCAGTTTGAGTTTTACCAGAATAAAAATTTACTTTAAAACCAGAAAGCAGAGTTCCCGTTTTTAAGAGGTGCTCAACAACACCAACTCGATCTGTTGAGTAAAGTTCTGTTCAGGGTTTTGACTTTGGATTACAACTGAATATAACACAAGTCTGACACATCTCCTAAATGAGCTAAATCAGCAGACTATTTGTCCAACATCCAGGACTGGATGAAATTTCCTCCAATTAAATATTGGGAAAAAATGACCCATTGTTCATTCTTGAATGCCAACGCCATCCTTCTTCCTGGCAACAGTTTCAGGTTAAGGCAGAAGTGGGTACTGCAGATGTTGGAGACTAGAGTCAAGATTAGAGTGGTGCTGGAAAAGCACAGCAGGTCAGGCAGCAGTCGAGGAGTAGGAAAATCAATGTTTCGGGCAAAAGCCCTTCATTGGGATTGGCTAAAGCAATCTGCTCACAATCTTGCTGTACCAAGCTAAACTTCCAACCTCACATTTGTACAATTGCTAAGACCATCTATTTCTACTTTTGTATCATCAACCAGCTTCTCCGGCTGAAACCCTCATCCTCCCCTTTTTTACCTCGAGACTCGATTATTCCAACACATTATTGGCTGGTCTGCCACATCCTGACACCCGTATACTTCAGGTCATTCAAACATCTCCAGCCCATGTCTTAAATCCTATTTCACTATCGTCTCTGATCTCCCTGGTCTCCATGGGTTCCTGGTTAAGTAACAGCACAATTTACAATTTTCATCTGTGTTTTCACCATGTCTCCACAGCCTTGTCTCTATCCCCATCTGTGTCATCCACTCCAACCCCACAACTCTCCAAGATATCTGTTCTCCTAAAATACCGGTCTCTTGTGCAGCCCTGATTTTAATTGGTCCATCTCATTAGTGGTTGTGCTTTTAGTTATTCCAGTCCCAAACTGCATCTCTCTGTCATTCCACCACTCCTCCCTTCTCTAAGACACTCCTTAAATCCTGCCTTTTAGATGAAGCTTTTGGTCACCTGACCTGCTGTCTCCTCATGCAGCTCAATGTAATAATGTTTGTTAATAATCCTGTGAAGGACCTTGGAAATGTTCCAAAACATTAAAGGCACTACTTAAGTATAAGTTGTCGCAGTTAAATAATTATTGTACCCTGGAGGTGATGACATGTCAGGAGTGACAAGTAGAAACTCAGGTAGTCATTAGATCAGAATTGTGAAACTTAGAATCACTTGTTAATCAATTAATTCTGTTCTGAACACATTTAGGAATTAGTCAGTATAATCTCCCACTGGGAGCTATGGACTGTTGAAGCCAGCAGTTTTCTTTGTAGATTCTTTGGCTGATAGCAGCATAAAATTTTAATTTTGCTTTACACCAGTCAACCAAAAACATTAACATAATGTTTGAAGAGAATTCTAAAGCTTAACCAGTGGAGCTTTTAGTTCACTGACACTCGGTATACTTCCATCTGTAGAGAATTATACAGGTTATAAATGAAAGCTGACTCACATTGACAGAGGGGATAGTTAAAGTAGCCGGGGGCACACTGGTCACAGTAGAAACCTTCAAACCCCTGACGACAAATGCACTGTCCAGTCTCTTCATTGCAGCTCCCGCCAGTAACGCCTGGGCCCAAACAGCGGCATGCTAAAATTATATAACAGTTATACTGACAGTGAGCATGGGATAATTTAATAGTCACACAGCAAAGAAGCCTAAGCTCACTCTGCTCCCAATAACTGCTCGAACATGTTAGACCTTCTGAGCTATTGTCCCCATTAACATTTTGCAGTCTATGGGCTAGGCGACTGGATAGTACATTACGCTGAAGTGAACTAAACCCTCCCCAGCAACGTCAGAATGGACTACAAGTTAATATTCTCACCTCAGTTTGCAAATACCTCTGTGGTCACATTCCTCACCAACTCTAATTTTCTGCAGCCCTAAAACGGAGATCTCCATGTAGATCCAGTTCTCGGCTCTTGCCCACTTCTGATTTTCTTTGTTCCACCATCAGTGCCTATGCCTCAGCTGCTTTGCCTTAGGTTTAGGAATTCTCAACCTAAAACTTTCTCCTCTTTCCCCTTCCTCTGCTCTAATGTAAAACATTATTCCAAAGGGCTTCTCCAAAGACACTTCACGAAAGCAAGATGTTGCAAGTTTGAGAGTAAGAAAAAAAACTTTGCTGGCGATGGTCAGTCCTCCCTTCATTTCAACCGGTCTTAGATACAATTCGCCACAAATCCTAGACATCTACTAGGTGACATCTTAAATGGCAGCATTGCAACAGATGGTTGACTCTCCCTTGAGCACAGGATTAACTTACGCTGGCAGTTTGCTCCGAAGTGATGGGGCATGCACTGTTTACAGAAGCGACCTGTGAAGTTTGGCTTGCAGTTACAGTGCCCTGTGCTCGGGTCTGGCTGGCAGTCGTTGTTCTGGGTTCCCGCTGCACTGCAGTCACAGTCTAAGATAAAGAGGAGCACAGCAGTACAGCTAAGTGGACAATATCAGAACATCCAAAGTCCCCATCTCATTCCCTCTTACAGAATTGCTACTCAGACATGCTGACTGACAAATTTTACACTTAATGTTTTATGTACACGTGATAAATTTTTCAATAATTTTCCACCATACACTACAAGTAATTATAGAATCCCTATGGTGTAGAAGCAGTCCCTTTGGCCCAATGAGTCCACACCAACCCGCCAAAGAGCATCCCACCCAGAACCACTCCCCTGTAACCCTGCACTTCCCATGGCTAATCCATCTAGCCTGCATATCTCTGGATACTAAGGGCAATTTAGCTTACCCAATCCATCTCACCTTTGGACTGCGGGAGGAAACCAGAGCACCAGGAGGAAGCCCACATAGAAACAGGGAGAATGTGCAAACTCCACACAGACAGTTGCCCAAGGCTGGAATCAAACCTGGGCACTATGAGGCAGCAGTGCTAAACACTGAGGCACCATGCCACCAAAAAAGGTCAAATTAAATACTGCCCTTATGAAAATCTTCTCTTGAAATAAAATTAGATCCTCCATGATAGTTAAAAGGTATTGTTCATTATATTATTCAGCTGAAACCAAGAGTTGCCAAAATTTGCAGAGTATCATATCAGTTACAGTGGGACAATAGGACATTTTGACCCACATTTTGAAGACAGACATAGCCCTTAAAGAATATAAAGAAAGCAAGAAAGAATTTAAACAAGGAGTTAGGAGGGCTAAAGAGGGCCAGGAACTGTCCTTGTCAAACAGGATTAAGGAAAGTCCTAATATGTTTTTCTCATATATTAAGGAGCAAGATCATGACTAGGGAAAGGATAGCTCCACTCAAGAATAATGGAGGGAATTTAGGTGTGGAGCCAGAGGAAGTGGTTGAGGTCCTTAACAAATACTTTGCATTGATATTCACAAAGGAGAAGGACGTTGTGGATGGTGAGTCACAGGAGGGTAATGTTGATATTCTGGGGCATATCGACAGAAGAAAGAAGGTGGAGTTGGGTGTTTTAAAAAGCATTAAAATTGGAAAAGTCTCCAGGACCTGATGGCATCTATCCAAGAATGCTGAGGGACGCTAGTGAGGAAGTTGCTGGGGACTCGCACAAAACCTTTTTATCCTCTTTAGTCTCCGGGTAGGCCCCAGAGGACTGGAGAACAGCCAACGTCGTTCTTTTGCTTCAGGAGGGCAACAGGGAAAATGTGGGAAATTATAGGCCGGGGTATACAGTGGTAGGAAAATTACTGGAGAAGCTTCTTTGTGATGAGATTTACCCACATTTGGAAAGATATGGACTAATTACTGAGCAGCAGCATGGCTATGTGTGGGAAAGGTCATGTCTCACAACTTGATTGAAGTTTTTGAGGAAGTGAGAAAGATGATTGCGGAGGGCAGCAGCTAAACATTGTTTATGTGGATTTTAGCAAAGCCTTTATCAAAAGTTCTTCATGACAGGCTGATACAAAAAGTGAAGCCACATGGGATCTGTCTCCTTTCCCTAGTCATCCTCTTGCTCCTTCTATATAAGGAAAATGCCTTAGAACTTTCTTTACTCTTGTTTGGCAAGGACATTTCAAGGCCCTTCTTAGCCCTCCTAATTCCTTGTTTAAATTCTTTCAAGCTTGTAAGATAGATACAAAACAGGCTTCATCATAAAAGGCAGGCATAGAGGTGGATGGTTGTTTTCCTGACTGAAGACCTGTGACCACTGGTGTTCTGTTGGGATCAGTGCTGGGACCCCTGTTAATGTAATATTATAAATGACTCAGAGGAGAATGTAGGTGGCCTGATTAGTAGTTTGAGCAGATAGTGAGGAAGATTTCCAGAAGTTACAGTTGAATACAGATAAGCTGGAGACTTGAGTGAAAGGTGGAGTTTAATCTGGACAAATGCAAGGTGACGCATTTTGTAAAGTCTAATGCAGGAGGAAGGTAAATTGTAAATGGCAGAACCCTTTGAAGTATGAACATACAGAAGGATCTGGGAATACAGGTCTACAGTTCCCTGAAAGCGGGAACACAAATGGATATAGTGGTCAAGAAAGCATATGGCATGCTTGCCTTCATCAGTTGGGGCATAAAGTATAAAAATTGACAAGTCATGTTGCAGTTGTATCAAACTTAAGTTAAGCTATATTTGGAATATTGTGTACAGTTCTGGTTGTCACACTTTAAGAACATGGAGGCTTTGCAGAGGGCACTGAAATGATTTACCAAGGTTTTGCCTGGTTTGGAGGGTATTAGCTTTGAGGAGAGATTGGACAAACTTGGTTTGTTTTCACTTGAATGTCAGGAGAATGAGGGGCAACCTGACAGAAGTTTAAAAATTATGAAAGGCATGGATAGAATGGACAGTCAGAGTCTTTTTCCCAGGATAGAAATGTCACTTACTAAGGCATATAGGTTTAAGGTGACTGTATGGAGTTTGCATGTTCTCCCTGTGTCCATGTGGGTTTTGTCCCAAAGGTTAAATGGACTGGCCATACTAAATTGTCCATAGTGTATAGGGATGTGCAGGCTAAGTGGATTAGCCATGGCAAATGAAGGGCTACACGGACAAGGTAGTGGATTTGGATGTGAACATAGGAGGTATAGTTATTAAGTTTGCAGGTGACACCAAAATTGGAGGTGTAGTGGACAGCAAAGAATGTTACCTCAGAGTACAACGAGATCTTGATCAGATGGGCCAATGGTCTGAGGAGTGGCAGATGGAGTTTAATTTCGATAAATGTGAGCTGCTGAATTTTAGAAAAGCAAATCAGAGCAGGACTTATACACTTAATGGTAAGGCCTTGGGGAATATTGCTGAACACAGAGACCTTGGAGTGCAGGTTCATAGTTCTTTGAAAGTAGATAGATAGGATAGTGAAGGCGGCGTTTGGTATGCTTTCCTTCATTGGTCAGAGCATTGAGTATAGGAGTTAGAACATAGAACATAGAAGAATACAGCGCAGTACAGGCACTTCGGCCCTCGATGTTGCGCCGATCCAAGCCCACCTAACCTACACTAGCCCACTATCCTCCATATGCCTATCCAATGCCCACTTAAATGCCCATAATGAGGGAGAGTCCACCACTGCTACTGGCAGGGCATTCCATGAACTCACGACACGCTGAGTAAAGAACCTACCCCTAACATCTGCCCTATACCTACC
>NC_057729.1:43485890-43540245 GCF_004010195.1 Chiloscyllium plagiosum | reverse complement strand
CATAAGACCATAAGACATAGGTGTGGAAGTAAGGCCATTCGGCCCATCAGGTCCACTCCGCCATTCAATCATGGCTGATGCGCATTTCAGCTCCACTTACCAGTGTTCTCCCCGTAGCCCTTAATTCCTCGAGACAACAAGAATCTATCAATCTCGGCCTTGGAGACATTTAGCGTCCCGGCTTCCACTGCACTCCGTGGCAATGAATTCCACAGGCCCACCACTCTCTGGCTGAAGAAATGTCTCTGCATTTCTGTTCTGAAATGACCCCCTCTAATTCTAAGGCTGTGTCCACGGGTCCTAGTCTCCTCGTTTAACGGAAACAATTTCCTAGCATCCACCTTTTCCAAGCCATGTATTATTTTGTATGTCTCTATTAAGTCTCCCCTTAATCTTCTAAGCTCCAACGAATACAATCCCAGTATCCTCAGCCGTTCCTCATATGTTAGACCTGTCATTCCAGGGATCATCCGTGTGAATCTCCGCTGGACACGTTCCAGTGCCAGTATGTCCTTCCTGAGGTGTGGGGACCAAAACTGGACACAGTACTCCAAATGGGGCCTAACCAGAGTTTTATAAAGTCTTAGTAGTACATCTCTGCTTTTGTATTCCAACCCTCTTGAGATAAGAGACAACATTGCATTCGCTTTCTTAATCATGGACTCAACCTGCATGTTTACCTTTAGAGAATCCTCGACTAGCACTCCCAGATCCCTTTGTGCTTTGGCTTTATTAATTTTCTCACCATTTAGAGAGTAGTCTATGCTTTTATTCTTTTTGCCAAAGTGCAAGACCTCGCACTTGCTCACGTTAAATTCCATCATCCATTTCCTGGACCACTCTCCCAACCTGTCAAGATCCTTCTGCAGCCTCCCCACTTCCTCAGTACTACCTGCCTGTGCACCTAACTTCGTATCATCGGCAAACTTCGCTAGAATTCCCCCGGTTCCCTCATCCAAATCATTAATATATATTGCGAACAGCTGTGGCCCCAGCACCGACCCCTGCGGGACACCGCTCGTCACCGGCTGCCATTCTGAAAAGGGACCTTTTATCCCAATTCTCTGCCTTCTGTTAGACAGCCAATCCTCAGTCCATCCCAGCAGCTCACCTCGAACACCATGGGCCCTCACCTTGCTCAGCAGCCTCCCGTGTGGCACCTTATCAAAGGCCTTTTGAAAGTCTAGATATACCACATCCACTGGGTTTCCCTGGTCTAACCTACTTGTTACCTCTTCAAAAAATTCCAACAGGTTTGTCAGGCATGACCTCCCTTTATTAAATCCATGTTGACTTGTTCTAATCAGACTCTGCTCTTCCAAGAATTTAGAAACCTCATCCTTAATGATGGATTCTAGAATTTTACCAACAACTGAGGTTAAGCTGATTGGCCTATAATTTTCCATCTTTTGCCTTGATCCTTTCTTGAACAAGGGGGTTACAACAGCCATCTTCCAATCATCCGGGACCTTTCCTGACTCCAGTGACTCTTGAAAGATCTCAACCAATGCCTCTGCTATTTCCTCAGCCACCTCTCTCAGAACTCTAGGGTGTATCCCATCGGGGCCAGGAGATTTATCAATTTTAAGACTTTTTAACTTTTCTAGCACTATCTCTTTCGTAATAGGAAGAGTTTGGAGGGATATGGGCCGGGTGCTGGCAGGTGGGACTAGATTGGGTTGGGATATCTGGTCAGCATGGACGAGTTGGACCGAAGGGTCTGTTTCCATGCTGTACATCTCTATGGCTCCCCACATACACCCCCCCCCCCCCCCACCACACACACACACACACACACACACACACAAAATAGGTTACACCCACACCAATGCACCCAAAACACACTACACACACAGTACAATTACAGCATTGTGAACTTAGTTCAGGTGAAGCACTTGGTTATACAAGAGACCTTTCAGTTTGGGGTAGAGGTGAATTATAAAAAATGAACACCCTCATTAACCCTCTGAAACAAAAGCGACGATGACTTTGTGTATCTTTCCAGTTATCATCATATTAGTCATGTTGAGATGTATTTAAAGCTGCAATACCACATGGAAACCAAAAAGAAAACTTCAACTACTTTACACTTTTAAAGTTCAGTGACTTACTTATTATTTTTCCAACATGAATGAGAGCCCCTGTTGATTGTGTGGGATCTACTGGTAAAACTATGGAAGGAACAAGATACACAAGATGAATAGAACACTTAATAATTTGAGAATCACCAGATCAGCTATCTTCTGATCAAACAAAAACTCAGCTTTTAAATTGCAGGCCAAAAGCCAAGCTTCTGAAAAACCTTTTCCTTTATACTTATTAAAAAGTTTATTTTCTTGAAAGAAGGTCTATTTTCTGCTGCATGCTTGGTTTGTAACCCAAGAGCTAAAGTCTGCCCTTAGGGAGAATTAGATAAAAAGAGAACATTACAGTAAACAATAGAACAGATTTTTGTTTGGTGTGTGTTCCTTTTAAAACCTGGCTATTTCCCAAAGGTTCACGAACAGATCTTGGTGGGACAGATACATAGAGCAGGGAAATATTTGAAATAATTAACAGCTATTTTTACTTTTAATCAGTTCGAATGTGCAAAAAGGAAAACCGACAGTTTGAACATCTTTCATAACCTCAGGATGTCCAAAAGCACTTTACAGCTGATTAAGTCAGTTTAAAGTGCACCGGTTGTAAGGTAGGAAGTTGTGGCTGGTGTAATGTGTACACAGCGAGCACCCACAAACAGGGTGACAGAATATCATTTTTTAAAGTGAGTTTGATTGAAAAACAGCTATTGACCAAGACATCAATGACAGCTCCCCTATTTTTCATCAAAATGGTTTTATTTATTCATTTGGAATATTTTATTATATTATAGGATGTGGGCATGGTGTGTGGTGAGCCGTCTTCTTGAACCACTGCGCTCCAGCTGGTGGACATTCACACACATGAGGATGCCCCCACATTCATGCCATCCTGCCTTGCAATTGTTTATGTCCACATGAGTGAAGACACGTGGACAAGGCCTCAATTTAATAGCTCTTTAAATCCAGCACTTTCTCTTCCCAGTACTGCACGAGAATATCAACTTAGATTTCGGTTCAAGGCTCAGAGTTGAGAGTGCGCCCAACTGAACCATAGGCAACAGTAGAAATAAGAGGTCTCCTCTTATCAATCAATTCAAAGTGTGTCAAATCAGTAACACTGTTGCTGCATGAATACAATACATTATGGATGCCACTCTTACATCCTTATAACATGCACATATTTTTGACCCTTATCCATCAAGGAACACCTTCTATTAGAATTCCTTTATTAGGCTGTGTTGATTTCCATTGGGATCAAACCTGTTAAATTTGTATTAATTTAAGAGCATCTTAAATTCTGCACATGTTCATTATAGTTAAGTCACACTGAATCCACAGTGAGTTGGTAACTTGGATATAAAATTGGCTAGTTGGGGAGTGGTGTTTTTTCTGACTGGAGATATTCTACAAGGATCAGTGTTGGGTTCTCTATTTTTGTAATTTATATAAATTCTTTGGATGGAAATGTAGATGGTCTGATTAGTAAGTTTGCAGAAAACACAAAAATTGGGGGAGTTTTGGATAGTGTGGAAGACTGTCAAATGATACAGCAGGATAAATAGCATTTGGAAAGGTGAGCAGAGAAATGGCACATGGAGTTTAATCTGAACAAGTGTGAGGTGATGCTTTTGGGATGTCAAGTGCTGGAGGAAAATGTATAGTGAATAGCAGGACCTTTAGGAGCATTGACATAACGAGGGATCTTGGGGTGTAAGTTATGGGTCCCTAAAAGTGGCAACACAAGAGGACAACATGGCAAAGATGGCATAATGCATGCTTGCCTTCATCAGTCAAGGCACAGAGTATCAAAGTTGGCAAGTCATGTTGAAGGTATATAAACCTTTAGGTCACATTTGGAGGATTGTGTGCAGTTCTGGTTGCCACACCATAGGAAGGATATAAAAGAGGTTTACCAGGATGTTGACTAAATTGGAGGGCATTAGCATAAGAAGGGGTTGGATTAACTTGGATTCTTTGTTAGAATTAGAATCCTTACAGTATGGAAACAGGCCCTTCAGCCCAACGAGTCAACACTGACCCTCCAAAGAGTAACCCACCCAGACCCATTCCCCTACCTGATAGTTACCCCTGACTAATGCACCTAACTTACACACCTCTGAACACTTTGGACAATTTAGCATAGCCAAGTCATCTAACCTGCACATCTTTGGATGGTGGGAAGAAACCGGAGCACCAAGAGGAAACACCCACGCAGACATGGGGAGAATGTGCAAACTCCACACAGACAATTGCCTGAGGCTGGAATTGAACCCAGGTCCCTGATGCTGTGAGGCAGCAGTGCAAATCACTGAGCCACCGTGCCACCCTAGAGTAGAGGCTGAGGGACAACCTGACAGAAGTATATAAAACTATGAGGCATGGGTAGGGTGGATAGGCTGTCAGTTTCCCAGGGTGAAAATGTCAACTAGTAGGGGACATGGGTTTAAGGTTAGAGGGGAAAGCTTAAAAGGAGATGTGCAAAGGAGTTTTTTTTTTAAACCAGTTACTGGGACATGCTGCCAGGGGAGGTGGTAGAAGCAGATACAATAAGGTTTGAGAGGCATTTAAACAGACACATAAACAAGCAGGGATTCCAGGGATATGAACCTGTTTAGATTATTTGGAATGGCATCGTGGTTGGCACAGACATAGAGGGCCGAAGGACCTGATCCTGTGCTGCATTGTTCTATGATCTAAATGCAAAGTTGCAATCAGTCTGCGTGCAGAACCAAAGGGCTATAAACTGAATCGACATCACTGCTGCGATTTTTGGGAAGGAGCCAGAGATGCAGTCACTGCTCCAGAGGATAGTATACAGCCATCAGACGTCAGTTATCACTCATGTGTAGCACTGTCAGCTCTGAAACAGAAGCCCATGGGTTTGACTGCATTCCAGCCTCTGAACCTGCTGTGAAGTACTGAGGGACTACCACGCTGTCAGAGATACTATATTTTAGGTGAGACATTAAAGCCACAGTTCCCCCAACACACATTGTCTCTTTTTTTTTAAATTCATCTGGGCCAGCATTTATTGGCTGTTCCTAACTGCACTTGCAGACACTCGTATAGAAAAGATCCAATGGCACCTTGTAAAAAGCAGAGGAGCTGTCCAGGTTTGCTAATCAACACCAATGCCTCAACCGACACTATGAAAGCCACAAATAAAAAAAGAAAATGCTGAAGAAACTCAGCAGGTCAGATACCATCTGTGTGGAGTTAAACAGAGTTAAAGTTTTGAGTTCAACAAAACAAGAAACTCTCTCTCCACAGCCACTGCCAGCACTGCTGAGTTTCAGCAGCTTTTGGTCTTTTTATTCCAGATTTTCAACATCTGCAATACTTTACTTTTATTACGAAAACGAGACTGCCAGGTCATTCACTGATGGCTGGTTGTGGAATCTTGTTATGTAGGACTCTGCGGTCACATAACTTGTGCTTCTGACTACATTTCAAAAAGATCCTAAATGGTTTGAAATCAGGTGAGACATCTTGAAGTGGTAAAAGAATCTCACAAAATGCAGTTAGTTTGTTTTTCATTATGGACAGTAAAGTATTCCTGAGGCCAATGTAAAGTCAGGAAATAAAATGCTGAATGGAAAATCGGAGATCCAACGGAGTTGGGTCAAATCTGACTGTATATGACTAGCTGTAGGTCAGTCCTACCTTCACAAGCTTGCAGCTCGGTGACTCATTTAAAACTCACCACCAGTCACCCCTCTCTCATGAGACAGCAGCCCTACTATCTGCTGGGACTATAACAACATTACCTTTCATTGTAATGGTAACTAACCCATCCAAAGTAGGATCTAGAATGTTTCAACACAGTGCAGATTCTGAAACTGCTTTTGTGAAACACCTCACCCTCAACTCAGATACCTAACATTTATTTAACACTACATTAAAACACTACCTTAAACAGAAAACACTCTCCGAACCGTCAATAATTAATTCAAAGATTTGTAATACTTACGGTAACAGTTGGGGAAGTTGTAGTATCCCTCAGCGCAGTAGTCACAGTTCTCACCAGCATAATTGTACTTACAGTAACAGCGGCCTGTATTATCCTCACAGGCACCTTCTGTGAACTCTGAATTGCAATTACAAGCTGGAATAACATGAAAAAAAAATGAGTTAGTGCTGCTGCCACTACTCATGTTACTCCCAAGAAATATTATTAGTCAATTATTTAAATAATAAAAACTCACGAAGGCAGGCATTCACAGAATCTGCTGGCATGTCAGGTGCACGATGATATCCATGGATGCATCGCTCACAGTTGACCCCAGCAGTGTTGTCCTTCAAGATAAAATGAGAAATAATTTAATAAGTCTGATTTCATGTGAGCTGATTTGATTCTAAGCATAATCCAGCAGGATACTGGAAAAATGCTCTCAGAGTTTTTTGGGGGGTGGGGGGGTGCAGTGTGGTGAGGGGTTTCTTCTCTAATCTTACCATCAGGTTTGGAAATTGCTAAATCAATGCTCAGAATCCTTCTTATATCTTTTGCAAATTGTCATTGCATATATCACAAAGTACATGTTGGCTCAGTGGTTAGCACTGCTGCCACACAGTGCCAGGGACCTGGGTTCAATTCCACCCTTAGGCAACTATCAGTGCAGAGTTTGCACATTGCCCCTGTGTCTGCAGAGGTTTCTGCTGGGTTCTCCATTTTCATCCCACAATCCAAAGATGTGCAGGTTAGGTGGATTGGCCATGCTAAATTGCCCATAGTATCTAGGGATGTGCAGGTCAGGTGGATTAGCCATGGGAAATGCAGGGTTACAGAGACGGGGTGTGCGTCTAGATTGGGAGGCTGTTTTGAGAGTCAGTGTGGACTCTATGGGCCGAATGGCCTGCTTTCACACAATAGGGATTCCATAATTCTATGTGTGCAGCAAGCCATCAGCTAGTTATCTCTCAATTCAATGTGAACTTTGAAACTAAAGTAATACTTTCTGTCCAGTGTTCATTTTCCTGCAACACGTATGCCCCACAGCCAATCTCTCCTGAATTCCTCTACACAGAGATGACACATGTGACAGAGAGCAACCTAGAGATGCCTCTTTTTCCCCCAGTTTTTTTCTTCCTTCTTATGTGGTCACACTGAATCTTTATCAACGACTCCCTGTTACAGTGTGTCTGGGATTAGGAACAGAACTGTCCCATTTCTTTGCATTGTATTGGAGTGAGCTATCAAGCTACCCTGAACTTCATATTTTCAATTCTCTCACATGCCTTCCTATGTATGAGACACTGTTTCTTTTAATGGTACAGTGTTTTCTTTTTTTATTTGAAGTCTATTTGCCACAAACATGCAGTGAATGATGTTATGAAAACTCACCTCAACAAAATATTAAATAATTTGAACCATCTGTGGCTAGAAGTTAATTTGCAAACTTTCACAGAGACATTTCTGTTTTTAAAAAACAGAATCCATCACCTGCACAGACACAGAAGCAGGAACGTACTTGACAATTAATGCAGACACCGCCTCCTTCATAACGACCATGGCGATTCAAGCTTCCTTTGCGTTCATCGACCTCAGGGTCATACACACATTCAAAGGAATGGCCATTGCAGTTACAGGCTGTGGAATAGATATTGAATAACGAAACAAATGAATTATTACCTCAGGCTGCCCTCAACATCCTTAAAGTTAAAAATCACGCAACACCAGGTTATAGTCCAACAGGTTTAATTGGAAGCACACTAGCTTTCGGAGCGACGCTCCTTCATCAGGCGATTGTGATGAAGGAGCGACGCTCCGAAAGCTAGTGTGCTTCCAATTAAACCTGTTGGACTATAACCTGATGTTGTGTGATTTTTAACTTTGTACACCCCAGTCCAACACCGGCATCTCCAAATCTCAACATCCTTGCAATTGTTAAGATGCAGTGCATAACTACGTGATTCAGTTTAAATAAAAAGCTTCTCATTCATTGTGTGTAATGACAAGACTGTGTTGGTATCTTAAATTATTGCTAATTTCTTTTATTTCCACGTAACTAGTAAAGATCTGCATTTATTGTCTCTCTCGAACAACGTTATGAACAAACTCGGAGTGTTTGTACACCCAGTGCACAAACTGCTGCAGAGAAGACCTCGAAGGGACGCTCACCTCAACAGATTTGACCAATAAAAAAACCAAGTGGGACAGAAACAGTGCTTCATGGAAATCGCACTGATGATGTTACCCACTATGGTAATGAAATGTCTGCACGATAACTCAACAGCTCAGTGAGCTAGCCAACTACCTCAGGCCCGAGTGAGGAGCTACCTTGTTGAATTGCCATGTAGGTTCACCCTCAGTGCAGAGAGGGGGGAGTTCCATGATTTTGACCAAGTGGTGGTGATATTTATCCAACTCAGGCTGGTACAGGACTTGAATGAAATCTTACAGATGGCAATCTTCCCATGTACTTGTTGCATTGGTGCAGCACATTAAAGTCCCCCACGACAAGTCACAACATAAAGTAAAAGGGGAGAATAGGTATCCAACTCAAAACTTATCCACAGAAAAACTGCTTGATATTTACCTGAACCAAGAAAGTATATAATTGAGAGCCTGATCATCCTCTCCAGGCCCTGAGATTACACTGAATGCTAAATGGCTCCTTAAGCATCATGGCCAGTACACAAACTTCATGAAGGGCTTTTGCCCAAAACACCGATTTTCCTGCTCAAATGCTGCCTGACCTGCTGTGCTTTCCCAGCACCACTCTAATCTTGACTACAGACTTCCTGTCAACCCAGCTTAAATACAACAACCATGAAATAGGGAAGAAATATTGAGGATAAACCATAAAGGAAAGAGGAATGTGGGCACACCCAGTGCCTTAGATGCATCATCAAACAGACAAAGAAAGTTGGAGTCCCACCAAAGAATCAGAATATTTGTTTATGTTAAAGATGTGAGAACCAATGAATAACATTGGATTTAAGACATTAACTCAGTTTCTCTCTCTACAGACGCAACCAGACAGTTTCTCCAACACTTTCTGTTCATATTTTATACTGAAGCAAAACAGATCAGGATGCCATCTGATGAAAATCCTAAGTTTTTACATCAATGTATGTGTGCTGGAGTTATAACTCATACAGGAGTGACGTTTTTGATTGCGAGCAAGCGACTGTAAGCACAGTGAAACCAAGGTGGCAGCAACATCTCAAGCAGCCAGGTATCTCCCAGTGAGGAACCTTGCAAGAGGCTGGCACCTTTCTGGTCAGCAATACATACGGTGTAGCAGGGATGCATGTAGGGAAACAATTACGGGAAAGGGGGTAGACTGACCGGAATGCCACATGCTCTACTCTATTTAAATGGAACAATTTCAGGGTCAAGGAACCAAAACTAATGAACCCTGTTGTTCGAACATGCAAGACCTTAACTGAGACCTCTCTATTATGAAGCAAAACAACATAATACTTCAGAAGGCAGCACTGGTTGAAATCAGTCTGGGTATGACACATTGAGTGGCAAAATATTGTGCTGATGTATAACTTTTATGTCTTTCTCTTGATAATCTGTGAAGTACAAAGGGAAATAAATACTATGGTACTTAAATGGCTTTTGTTCTGCATTCCTAGTGTGTATAATTGCTAATTTAGCTAAAGTAACTTAATGAAGGAGCACTAGTAACAAATCTGCTCAACTGACTCAATGAATAATGAATTCCTACACTAGCTACGAGCTTTGCAGGTTAATGATCACGTGATTTAGTTACTAGCTTACCAGCAAGTTAATGAATCTCAGCAGGAGAACGAGTGAGTAGGCAATTTAAAACAGGAGGATGCATGCATAAAGCAAAAAGCTTGCATTCACATGGCAACGTAAATTTGTTTCCTTGATTATGCTGAATAAAGACAAAGGTCAGACTCTATCAGTTAGCAGGAACAGGTAGTTTAAGATTATGCCTGAACTGAAAGCAAAGTGGCCAACAAAGGCAAAGGACTCTGAACTATGAATGACCTCATTAACAATTGTGCTACCTACAAACAGGATAAGGAGGTAAGACTCCACCTGGTAGGATGTGGCTCAAAGAAGCAGGCAAATTCTAAAGCCCCAGAAAGCTCACAAATTAATGATCCAAAGAAGGTAAAACAAAGAGAATGGTTTTTGAAAGGAAACTGAAACTTAAGTGAAGTGCTTAAAACCCATGTGTAAAATGCTGGGCCACACAGGGTGAGGACTGGGCCCTATGATGAAAACTGGATGTTAAATCAATTACCTCCAATCCACAGAATCGTAGAATGGTTATAGCAAAGGAGGCCATTCAGCTCATCATGTCCATACTGGCTCTTGACAAAAACATCACATCTAGTCCCACGCTCCTCTCACTTTTATTCCCATAAATGTTACAAATCTTCTCTCTTCAGGCTACTAGCCAATTGCCTTTTAAATGCGACAATCAAATCCGCCTCCACCACACAGGTTGCATGTTTTATCTCTACAGGATAAAACCAGGACAGCACACTGAAAGAATCACACCGTGCATCTGTTCTCTTCCATGGAATTAGGAATAGTATTCTCATGAGATGGGTTGACAACATTTTGAAACAAGTGGAGTTGAAAACTAGTCATGCAAAGTAGCCATTATATGATCAGTTGCCTGTTAAAGTCAGCATCCTATCCTGTGTCCAATCACAATTCATGGAATTAAGTATTAGATGCTCAGTCTAATGCTGCTCAAGAGAAAACTGCATCCCAATGTTTAATTTTATGCAAGTACTTACGTTCACATTCATTTGCACTGTCTATCGTAGCTGGTTTCCAAGGTAGTTGATTGTATCCAGGGCAACAGCGATCACATGACCCTCCACATGTGTTGTGTTGGCAATCACACTGAAGTCTGAGAGAAAAATGAGATGCAAATGATTTAGAGTTACTTACACACCACTAAACTGAGCTTTCATAGTTGGTCATTACTGTGAAGTGCTGAATATTAGTCTTTGAGCAATACTATAAAAATTAAAATGTTTGAAATAAGGAGGAATCTGTATTTATAATATTTGACCACATCTGTGTGGTGTTTGAGCATTCTCCCAATGTCTGCGTGGATTTCCTCCGGGTGTTCCGGTTTCCTCCCACAAGATGTGCAGGTCAGGTGAATTGTCCAGGCTAAATTGCCCATAGCATTAGGTGCATTAGTCAGAGGCAAATCGGTCTGGGTGGGTTACTCTTCGGAGGGTTGGTGTGGATGTGTTGGGCCGAAGGTCCTGTTTCCACACTGGAGGGAATCTAATCTAATCTCAGAAATGACTCAAAGTGCTTCATATTGAGTGAATCTTGTTATACATTGATTCCGTTATTTTTTACAAAATGGAAAAGCCACCATAGTCTTATCAGACCACTGGGCTGCTCTCTCATTACGGAGAGAAGGCTGATGGAGGGTCAACACGCCTGAGGCGAGGAGAGAGAGATTGAGAAGGAGAAGATAACCTCAGCTGGTGCAGGAATGGAACCCACATCACCCTGCGTCACAAGCCAGCTGTCCAATCAATTGAGCTAACTGACCTTGAAAGACAACTCATGGTGACTTTAATCTGACTGTGCTTTATAAGTCAATTCACTACTTTTAATAACACCAAATGATCTTTAGCAGCCACTGTAATAGGCAAAAAGGATCTGATTTAATGTCTCAAAGAAAAGTAAGCAGCTTTAGCTGAAGGATATACAAGTAACGTGAATTTCTTCCTCTTTCACTGCAAGTAGATGTGCTTAATGTAACCACCTCTTAGCTAGCTAGTCGCGTCAACAGAATAAAATGCCATATGGTTTAGTCAAAACAAATACATTTAGGATGTTCAAAGTATAACAGAGGTGGTGGTGAGAAATTTATGGTACATGGTGAAAGCTACTTCATTCAGAGTAGAGCCTTTTCCTACCCTTGAGTTATTTTATTTGCACAGCACTTTGGGTCAGAAATTTGGTGGTAATCCATTCACAAACATTGCAGATGGTCACATATCTCACTATGTTACTTGCGAGGAGTGCCTGGTTTTCCCTTATCAACAATTTAATAACTTATCAATTATCTACTGATCAACTATTCCCTGTGGTGAATAATGTAGTAGTGGGAGAGTTTAGGAGACAGATGGGGAATGAGCTAGTACTAAACTGAAACACTTGGAAACAATAAGTTTGAGCTCATCCAACCCTCCTATGCAATATTCAAGCACAGCAGAATTCTCATCATGCATTGATTTGATTTATTCTTCTGACATGTCCCAAGATACAGTGAAAAGTATGGTTTTGTGCGCTATGCAAACAAAAAAACCTACATAAGTACATCATGGTAATAGAACAGATTGCATAATACAATGTTACAGCTACAAGAGATGATGCAGAGAAAGGTCAACTTAAATATATGCAAGGTCTGTTAATAAGTATGATAACAATGGGGAAGAAGCTGTTCTTGAATCTGTTGGCATGTGTTTTCACACTTTTGGATCTTCTCCCCAAATGGAAGATGGAAGAGAGTATAACCAGGGTGTGTGGGGGTCTTTGACTATGTTTACCGCTTTTCCTATGCAGCAGGAAGTACAGACAGAGTCAATGCAAGGAATGCTGGTTTGCGTAATGGACTGGGCTGCGTTCACAATGCTCTATTATTTCTTGCAATCTTGAGCACAGCAATTGCCATATCAAGCTGCGATGCATCTGGACAAGATGTTTTCTGTGGTGCATCTATAAAAATTGGTAGCAGTCATTGTGGACATGCCGAATTTTCTTAGCCTCCTGAAGAAGTAGAGGCACTGGTGTGCATTCTTGACCACGGCATTGACCAGAACAGATTGTTGGTGATATTTACTCTGAGGAACTTGAAGCTCTCAACCAGTTCCACCTCAGCACCACTGCTACAGACAGGGACATGTCCTCCACTCCGCTTTCTAACATCAATGACCAACTCCTTCATTTTGCGGACATTGAGAAGAGATTTATAGTCAAAAGAGTGGTGCTGGAAAAGCACAGCCAGTCAGGCAGGCAGCATCTGAGGAGCAAAACAGCCGATGTTTCAAACTCGGAATGTCAGCTCCCACGTTCATCGGATGCTGCCTAACCAGCTGTGCTTTTCCAGCACCACACTTTTTGACTCTAATTTCCAGCATCTGTAGTCCTCACTTTCTCCTAATTAAGAAGTTTGTTGTCTTTACACCATGCCACTAAGCTCTCTCTTTCCTATACTCTCTGTCTCATCATTGTTTGACATCTGACCTGCTACAGTGGTGTCATCAGCAAATTTGTAAATGAAGTTACAGCAGAATTTGGTCACACAGTGATAAGGAGTATAGTAAGGGACTGAGTACACAGTCTTGCAAGGCAGTGGTGTTGAGTATTATCATGGACTTTTGCCTATCCGGACTGATTGTGGTCTGCGGTCAAGGAGATGAGGATCCCGTTGTAGGTGGAGGATCAGAGTCTGAGAACGCAGAGTTTGGTTGGAATTATGGTGGGGAAGGCAGAGCTAAAGTCAATAAATAAGAGTCTGAAAGAGGTGTCCTTGCTATCCTGATGTTCCAGGGATGAAAGTAAGGCCAGGGTGATGGTACATGTCCTGGACCTATTGCAACAGTCAATGAACTGCAACGAATCAAACAATCTGGGAGGCTGGAGTTGATGTGTGTCATTACTAACCTCTCAAGGTACTTCATAATGATGGAAGTCAGAGCCAATGGGAGGTAGTCATTGTCTAATGTTTCTTTGGCACCAGGATGATAGTGAACTGAATTGAATTAAATTAGCTGTCTTCTTGAAGCAAGTGGGAACCGCATATCAGAGTAAGGAGAGGTTAAAGATATCTACAAATACTCCTGCCAACTAGTCTGCACAGAATATGAGTACACAACCACAGACTCCAACCAGACCAGTCACTTTCTTTGGGTTCACTCTCAGGGAGGCTGATCTGATGTTTGTAGGTACAGGTGCACCCTAGGCTGTCAGGGCATGTCGCATCACTTCACTGACCTTCTGTTCAAAATGAGTACAGAATGCACTGAGCCCACCGGGGAGGGATGCACTGAGCCCACCGGGGAGGGATGCACTGAGCTCACCGGGGAGGGATGCACTGAGCTCACCGGGGAGGGATGCACTGAGCCCACCGGGGAGGGATGCACTGAGCCCACCGGGGAGGGAAGCACTGAGCCCACCGGGGAGGGAAGCACTGAGCCCACCGGGGAGGGATGAACTGAGCCCACCGGGGAGGGAAGCACTGAGCCCACCGGGGAGGGAAGCACTGAGCCCACCGGGGAGAGCCCACCGGGGAGGGAAGCACTGAGCCCACCGGGGAGGGAAGCACTGTTGCCAGTGATTCTACTCGACTTCACTTTGTAGTCCGTTATGTCATGTAAGCCTTGCCACAGTTGATGTGTGTTCATACAACTGCTGATCAATCAGATAAACTTGGAAAGCTTGGCCTGTCACTCCATCTGTGATATCTCCGATTAATTTGCAGAAAACCCAACAAGCCAATGTTCTAACTGGTAGAAAAACAAAAAGCAAAGAATGGCAGATGCTGGAAATCTGAAACAAATGTAGGGGAATGGGTCTGGGTGGGTTGCTCTTCAGAGAGTTGGTGTGGACTTGTTAGGCCGAAGTGCCTGTTTCCACATGTAGGGAATCTAATCTAAAAAAAACTAATCTAAAACAGAAACAGAAATTGCTGGAGAACTCAGCGAATCTGGCAGCAGCCGTGAAGAAATGCAGAGTCAACATTCTGGGTTTCTGCTAAGAAGCAATGTGCACTTTGTGTAGCATAGACTCAGGCTCCATTTCTGTGGTCACTCTCAGTTCTGATGAACGAACAATCTGAAACATTAACTTTGTTTTTCTCCACTTGGAGTATTTTTTTCAGCTTTTTTTCCTATTTCAGATTTCCAGCATACACAGTATTTTACTTTATTTTAATTTTTCAATGGCATTTTTCAGACATTATTAAGAATGATGAGCTTGAATCTGTGAGTACAGGAAAGATTATGCTCTTAACTCCATATTTTCACTGGGTGCCTCAAAGTAGAAATTATCCATGCTTATTATGTGGAGATCTGTAAACAAGTGACCACATTTGGATTCCAGAAACTGATCTCATTAAGAACAACAGAAAGATAATTCAATGGATTTATCACAGCTTGGAAAAAACACACAGAAATTGTAGATAAAATTTTCTATGGTTATTATCATCATGCTTAAATTTTCTATCACTACTTGTTGGGGCATGTTTTGCAAGTACTTTGTAACAAAGCTTTCACATTTTTTTTGAATGAGACCGGAATCTGAATAGGAAACTGGAGAGTTCCGTATTCGAATTCAACTACCTCTCAACACCTCAGCACACCCAAGTCAACCTGTATTTTAATGTTTGCACATGTAAATATTAAGACACAAGGACAAAGTTTATGAATTAATAACAGTCCTGGAATTGGACCTCTCTTAATTACAGGTTAGAAAATCAGATATGAAGCTTAGCATACTGAACCTGTGTTATGCCTAATTCTTCACTGATTAACTTCTGCCCATCTTCAGCTTGATAGATTCATCCAGATTGACATCAGGCCATCACCTTATACTTCAGCTCACTGATGTCGTAAAACCACAAATTCTGTCCAATGATGAGTGTGACTCTCCAGCCTTGCCCTACATCTCGGTATGCACAAAAGTAGCCAGAACGCTTCCATTTTTATAATTATAAAAGAGCAAAGACAAACTAACATCACAGATCTGGCACTACATAAACACAGTATTATGTGGGAGATGAGTTCTATTTTATTTCCTCATTTATAACTTGAGGGCAAGCTGTGTGGCCTTTAAAGTTGTGCTTAAACATCTGCTCACAGTCAAAGACCTTCTGTTCAGCTGTTTCTTCCCAGGCAAACTGAATAATTAGGAGGTTTCATCTTTGTTTTCACAACAAGGTAAGGGATTAGTACTGATCTTAGAAACACTGCACCTCAAAAAACTAATGTTTTGGACCAGTTGGGGGGACGGAGGAGGTAGTTTGTACAGGTTGAGGAAATCAAAGGCTCAACCTAACCAACACCTTCAATGTACAAAGCTAGCTACACTCACATTAAAGCCTGAAAGCATCCTATTCGGATGCTTCACAGCTTGGCTTGGCAACTGCTCTGCCCAAGACCACAAGAAATTAGAGAGTTGTGAACGCAGCCCAGGCCATCATGTAATCCAGCCTTCCTTCCAGTGACTCAGTCTATATTTCCCACTGTCTCAGGAAAGCAGCCAACATAATCAAAGACCATTCCCACCCCAGTTATACTCTTTTCCACCCTGTTCCTTCAGGTAGAAGATACAAAAGTTTGAAAACATGTATCCCAATTTAAGAACAGCTTCTTCCCCATTGTTATCAGGCTTATGAATGGACCTCTCATGTATTAGAGTTAATCTTTCTTTCAGCTTCTCTGTAACTGGGACACCAAGTGCTGCATTCTGCTCTATTACACTGATGTACTTATGTAAGGTATGATTTGTCTGGTTAGCATACAATACAATACTTTTCACTGTATCTCAGTACATGTGACAATAATAATCAATTCAAAATCAAAATCTAAGTAAGGTCTGGCTCTTTACCACTGCATCCACAACAGAAACAAATCACACTTTGAATGAATGGTCCAGTGAGCTTTTCTTGAAATTGCAAATAAATTTACAGTAGCATTGAACAACACAGCATATCGCACACTAAAGCAGGAGCCTGTGATTTTACTTCATATTTAAGCTCTGACTATCTCCCCTGTGAACAATGTTTTGATTTCAAAATGTCATCATTACTCATTAATAGAGAAGAATTCTTCTGGCATTATCTACATTACTTCGTTTACGATGAGGATGAAGAAAGCAATTCTATTTTAACCAAAGACTTATCATCCAGTTTCAATCTTTTGACAAAACTAATATTTAATTAATGTGCAGAGTCTGGTTCAGCATCTTTATTACACAGTCCCCATCAAGGGCATGATCCACACTGATCACATAGATACCTGACACATAGATCACATGACACACAGCTGGATGGCAGGGTGAAATGTGAGGAGGATGTTAGGAGAATACAGGGTGACCTGGACAGGCTAGGTGAGTGGACGGATGCATGGCAGATGCAGTTTAATGTGGATAAATGTATGGTTATCCACTTTGGTGGCAAGAACAAGAAGGCAGATTACTACCTAAATGGAGTCAAGTTAGGTAAATACAACGAGACCTAGGTGTTCTTGGTTCTTGTACACCAGTCAATGAAAGCGGTCTCCAAATTTGAGGACAGACATTCTGGCTATTGAGGGAGTGCAGCGTAGGTTCACGAGGTCAATTCCCGGGATGGCGAGACTATCTTACGCTGAAAGATTGGAACAATTGGGCTTGTATACCCTTGAGTTTAGAAGACTGAGAGGGGATCTGATTGAGACGTAAAAGATTATTAAAGGATTGGACACTCTGGAGTCAGGAAGCATGTTTCCGCTGATGGGTGAGTCCCAAACCAGAGGACACAGTTTAAAAATAAGGGGTAAGCCACTCAGAACAGAGTTGAGGAGAAACTTCTTCACCCAGAGAGTGGTGGGTGTGTGGAATGCTCTGCCCCAGAAGGCTGTGGAGGCCAAGTCTCTGGATACTTTCAAGAAAGAGTCGGATAGAGCTCTTAAGGATAGTGGAATCAAGGGTTATGGGGATAAGGCAGGAACAGGATACTAACTGAGGATGATCAGCCATGATCATAATGAATGGTGGTGCTGGCTCAAAGGGCAGAATGGCCTACTCCTGCACCTATTGACTATTGTCTATACCTCTCTCAGGAAGATGCCACAGACTGTCTTCCTAAAAGAGATGACAACTTCAAATACAGAACATTAGCATAGGACTACGTCGTCCATGTCAGTTATGATAAATTTAAAAGCTCCACTGATATCAACAATGTCTGATCTCATTGGGTTCCGTCAATTACTTGCATTCTTAAGCATATTATAATTTACACTTCCTGCCTATTGTGAGCAAATTATGTTATCATTAAGTTTCCCCAAAATTGCTGAGTAAACACTGCTCGTACTACAATTGGTAGCACAAGGATTTCAGGATAACCAACATTAGGACAAACTTTAAACCATATAAACTTCCACTTTTGGCATCAATTGTGATGGTTTTAAATTTAATTATTCCATTGTAGCATTTAAATGTTCGATATGACCTACTGCAGGGGTGAAGAGCTTCCTGTGTAAAATGTAAACAGTTAAAAGTTTGAATTGCAACTTGGGGATTTTCTGACTGGACCATTTCACTGATGGAGGTTGCATTTTGCTGGATTGGACAATCCTAAATCATGCAGTTGGTAGCGAGCTTTCCTGTGGCCAGAATAAATGGCATCAAGTCATACTATCAGAAGCTACTCCCAATGAGTAGCATAGGGAAGAGAAAGTTCCACTGCATCAAGCAATCCTTTATTAGATTTCCATTACAGAGGTATCACTAAAGTGAAAGCTGAAATCATAAATCAAGTACCAGACTCATTAGAATGGCATTAATAACAACTTCAACTGAAGGGAGCCTGTGTTCTAGAGTCAATGCAGACTTATGGCTGAAGAAGTTTGGGTCATGCCTTTTATTGCAAATATTTAAGAACGTTTTAATTTCCCTAGCAGAGGACAAACACAATGTGACAATGGGCAGTTTGACAATCCAGTGTATGCTTCAGACCTTGCTGTACACTACTGAAGGCAGTACCTGTCCAACACCTTGACTAGGTCCCATATAAAAGTCAATACATACTCAACTATGTTGATAAAAAAGTTACACCAAGTCAAAACCCCAATGAAATGAGACAATATTGTAAGCTTTGTGATGGTGAAAGAGTACTTGTTCTATCTCAGTTATTAGAAAGTGAGGACTGCAGATGCTGGAGATCAGAGCTGAAAAATGTGTTGCTGGAAGAGCGCAGCAGGTCAGGCAGCATCCCAGGAGCAGGAGAATCGACATTTCGGGCATAATTGGATGCTGCCTGACCTGCTGCGCTATCTCAGTTATTACCACTGACTTTGGCAATTCACGGTCACCCTTCTTTCATTTGTTGCTAAAAGTCAAATTTACCACCAATCACTGAGCAGGGAGATTTGTTTTATTAGTATAGCTTTGATTCCCTAGATAATCCTGGATGTAAAGTCCTGTACAATAACGGTATTAAATTATCTGCCTCCCATTCACTTAGAATAAAGTAGGGCAGACCTGATCAACCTTGATCACATTGTAATGTGGCAACTTTTAAATCATTAATTGTGACCATATTAGATCCTCTCCAGAACAATGAAAACATGTTTCCTTACAATTAGATTGGGTCATGTTTAGTCTAATTTTTTTATAATGCCAAGTTGTGTAACAAAACCCATTCAAGTACAAATGGTTCTGTCATATGTAGGGAGACAGGTTTGGAGGAATCTGGTCAATTTCTATTCTTGGATGGACTCCACAGCATTACAGATAAACAAATGCCATTGACTTCTTGGATCACTGTCATCCACAATAAATTCACAGTCATTAAGCAGTACTATTAGCTTATCTGACAAGCCAAAGCAAAACCAAAATGGTAATAAAAGCAGAAAGTGGTGGAGAAACTCAGCAGGTCTGGCTGCATCTGTGAAGAGAGAAACAGAGTTAGCATTAAGAGTCCGATATGGCTCTTCTTCAAAACCAAGTTCTGTTTTTATTTCCAGTTTCCAATATCTGCAACATTTTGCTTTTGTTTGAGTGTTAAATTCTCTACACTCGCTACTTGCTCTCCTACTCCAGAGGGTGCCAACAAAGACAGTTTTATTAACTTCTGAGTTTCATCAATTCACTTCAATTACAGCATTGCTAACAAAGTTGGGATTGCCAATGCATTGCACCATCATACTTACTAACACCAGCAATCCAGTGTCAGAATCATAATGTCAATATAATGCAAGATTCAAGAACAAGACTTCACTCCCTTTTTAATTGAAACACAGGACATTTCTCCACGTTGTTCATGCTTGTTTCTTACAACTGCATGTTGTGTGAACTTGGAGATATTTTCTGTATCAAACTGTTAAGAGATGTCATTACATACCTCCGGAGGAGGTAGGATTTGAACCCAGATCCCATGGCTCAGAGATAGGGAGTGTACCACTGCACCATAGGAGCCTGCATGCCAGGCGTTGAATGTTGACAACTCATGCTTTACAGTCTGAGCACCTGCTGTCAGTTTAGTTCAATCCCATTTGACTCTAGTTAAAAAAAAAAGATTTTGACAAACCACAGCAAAAGCATTTCATGTGCTCGGTGATAATCACTGAAATTCAAATACACTTTTGGAAACCACAGAAAGTTAGCCCCATTAAATATACATCATTTTGGCTTCAACAAAATTGCGTATTTACCCAGAAAGAGCTCTGCATTGAAAACTGAGTGTTACAATTTTAGTTCAAGAGCATCAACCAGGGAGTTTGAGATTAAATTCCAAACTTTATTACAAACAAACTTTTTGCGTAGTTGGCTTTCAAGGTGAGTCTCAGTTCTCCCAAAGGAGGGATGGGTTCTTTTCCCACATTATTTCTGTGGGTTGACTCCACCCAATGGCACAGACAGCATCTGAGGATTTAGTCACAGCCCCAACTTTCCCAGCTTCTCAAAGAGGCAGTGTTGTTTCATTTTCCCATCACTTTTGCAAACTGGTACAAAAAGGCAGTAAAAGTATTCCCCACGATAATTCCCAGACTAAATTTATACAAGAAAACAATCCATTTTTCTTCATTTAACTTTACTTTTTATAAAACCTACCAAAAAAAAGCAATTAATAATTTGGGAACTGTTACAATTTAAGAGAATTAGACTAGAAGTCCACCTCTTTATATATGAAAATATAGATTAGTTATAAAGAATTCTGAACAAACTAACTTTTCTTCTTGATTTGTTTGCTCTGTTGTTTTAAAAGTTATTTTCTTTTGTTTAAGCACTGGATGGGATAATCATAATCCGACTGTATCATTGAAGCCACTAGAAAGAACAGACATTAGCTCAGGAGTCTTTATATAATCAACTCCTATCAAGTACAATATTCCACCCAAAGGTGATAAATTCTTCTCCTTCTTCCTGGCACAATGTAATGGAGAAAGTGAGGACTGCAGATGCCGGAGATCAGAGCTGAAAAATGTTTTGCTGGAAAAGTGCAGCAGGTCAGGCATCATCAAAGGAGCAGGAGAATCGACATTTCGGGCATAAGCCCTTCTTCAGGAATCAGGAATTGGGCTTATGCCCGAAACGTCGATTCTCCTGCTCCTTTGATGCTGCCTGACCTGCTGCGCTTTTCAAGTAACACATTTTTCAACAATGTAATGGAGAGAAAGATGGAAGAATATGGGTAACTACATAACTTACTATATAAAAACTCAGGTTCTACCATAGACGATAAACGTTTTTGAACAGAATCCAAATCCACACCGTTAAAGGACAGTTTTATCTCAATTGACCACATTTCAATGAGGAGAATAGACCAGAATCTGACAAATGGAGTTTAATGTGGATAAGTGTGAGGTTGTCCATGTTGGTCAGAACAATAAACAGGCAAATCATTATTTAAATGGGAAGCAGATTCAAAGTGTGTCAGTGAAGAGAGATCTGGGCATCTTTGTGCATGAATTGAAGAAAGTGGGTATGCAGGTGTAACATATAGAAATAAAGGCAAATAGACTCCTGGCATTTGTTGCAAAAGGACTGGATTTTAGCTGCCAAAATTATTAAAAAATGAGAAAATCAGTGTTTGCAACCTGATAAATATTATGCTGGATTCCTTCATTCCTAAATAAAAACCAAAAGAATTGCGGATGCTAGAAACTCAAAAGACCTTAAGCTTCCAGTTGCCTGCCATTTCAACACCCCACCCTATTCCCTGGCCAACATCTCTGTCTTCGGCTTGCTGCAGTACCTCATTTTCTACTTAGGAACTCTACAGCCTTCTGAACTCAATATCAAGTTCATCAATTTTAAGGCTTGAGGCACCTTCTTCCATGCCCCTAGCCCAACCCCCACACACCAGGCCTTGTTATCACATGGTCTGCTACTACATACAACCTATTGTTAGCCACTAATTGTCCCCATTAGTAGCTATTCATTCTCCTAGGCTGAACATTATCCATTCCTTTGTCTGTCCATCTATTCTTCTCTCTCTTTGGACTCTATCTTCACTTAGCATTTACTCCTTACCCCTTCCTCCTACCCTACCCTCTGCATTAGAAAAACAACTTGTTCATAGCTACCATCAATTCTGAGGAAAGGTCAAATGATCTGAAAAGTTAACTCCAATTTCTCTCCACAGATGGTGCCAGATCTGCTGAGCTTTTCCAGCTATTTCTGTTTTGTTCCTTCATTCCTAACTTCTCCGTTGTCATCAGTTAGAAAATGAACCACTTGCTTCAACTTATCAATGGCTGAAGACATGCAAAATACCTGTGACTTGACCCATTATTGCTTCTGGCTGGAGATGTTACTAACAACTCCATCTAGTATTCTTCATTCCGAATGTAAAAGTTCTGATATTGGTGCCACACAAGAAGTTGACAAATCTTTCCCCATACATTAACTAAAATAAAATGTTCTACTCCATCAGGATCCAGCTCTCCTTTTTCCACCAAAGACAGACCAAAGTAAGTATGGTGTTGAAATGAACATCAAGTAATTTCATTCACAATGCTCTGGCAAGGTTTTCTTGCCAAGTTTGATAATCAGATTTGGAGGCAAGCTAAACATTTAAACAAATGGCCATTTCAAGTTCCTGGGTAATATAAAACTGTAAGGGAGTCTCTGTGAATCACACTTACTTATCTTCATCTGGCAGACCATGATGCATTCCAGAATTCCACTCTTAATAAGCAAGGTCAGATCAGGAATGAGTGTTTATCTACTGAGCCTTTAAACAGAACATGATAAATCCCAGGATGTAAATTGCAATGAAATCTACATGTCAAGCATTGCTCCTTTAAATCAAGCTGAAATTCGGGTTTAAATGAATATCTTATGGAATGATATGTTTCAGTTACTTTTTATTGTCCTTTGAGTATATACCGTTGCCTTGTTAATTTGACAGACTTGACATTTGAGTGAAATCAAATGGAATAAAAATCAAATTTCTATATGGATCCTCCCAATCACTCACTGTAACTTCAGTGCAGTATCCATGGAAATCCCACTCTCAAGTTGTGTTTGTGGCTTTACCCAGATTTTTCATGCATCTCCTGCTACAGTTACCACTGACAATTTGGAGAACACCGATGGAAATTCAACTCTATTTGAGTTTTTGTTCCATTTACAGTTAGGAAATAATCTTCATTGCAGAATTACAAAACAGAAATACTTTCAAGACACTGAATTGAGCTGAACTATGCATGAGGTTGAAATAATTAACATCAAGGACCTGTGAGATGCCAAGTCATCAACATGACCACTATAATCTGATGGATGGGACTGCAAGTAAGATTTTAAAAGCAAATATTTCTCAATCTTCTAAAGTGAACCTTCTAGCTTAGTTTTAAAACTGCTGCTACTTTGGTCCAGAACCCAGAGAGTTTTTCACAAGAGGATTAACACTGGCATCGTGATACAAGACAATTAAGGATGCCAACATCTTGCCAGGACCTGTACTCTGACATCATGATAAGATAATTTATATCAATTTAAGAGATGTTGTACAGTCAAGACTGTTACAATAAGAAAAGATTTTCTCAGTAGAGCAATAGTAGTATTACGTCAACATGTGAAAACCTGAACAATGATTAGGTTAGAAGATCCCAACAGCGAAGCATCAGTACGTTACATGGCATTTCATGAAAGACATTATGCAGGGTCGCCATGAGCCTGCACAGCTATATTTCAGTTATCTGACATTGTTATGGCACTTAGCAAAAGCCAAATGCTGAGATAGCTAGGAGAAAGCAAGCATAATTTAAATACTCAGAAGAAATCACCAACATTTGACTTTGTACTGCATGACATTTACTCACCTTTCAAAATCAGGTTCAGGGTTCTGCTGAGATTGAAGAGCTCGAAGACTGTTAAAGTGCATGAAACGTCAAAGAGTTTCTTACTGAAAAAGAGCAGCTCCCACTGAAGCCATTGAATTGATAAAATGGACAGCTCGCAGTGCTGCTGCTAATAAATTGCTTTTGCTGTATTTGTAGATGTATGCACCAGCTTAATTTTATATCTGCTTGGTTGAATGTACTCCACAAGGATGAAACAAAATGATTCTACGTGATGACAAAGTAAGAATTTCTCTGAATGATCCACTATGGACAGTAACAATAATTATGGGAAATAATTAATAACAAAAAAATTATGGGAGAACCACAATACAATTTTCACTTACAGCATACACCATGCCATTTCCCAATCTACTCTTTGCACATGTTAAAACATCAGACCAGACGTATGTCAAATAGCAAAAGTAAACAATCTCATACCCAGTGGATTAAAGCAAAATTCTGCAGTTGTGTCACATCCAGTTGTAAATTGTGATGAACAACTATAGAATTAACTGGAGGCAACTCCACAATTATCCTCATCTTCAATGATCTGGAGTGCCAGCAAGTCGGTGCCAAAGACCAATGTGGAAGCATTTGTAACCAACCTCAGCCAAGACTGAAAAATAGATGACCCATCTCAGCCAGAACCCAGGGAATTCAACTTACAGATGTTAGTCCAACAAATTGGATTCACTGCACAAAATATCAAGAAATGGTAGGAATTACTGGACAGAGGACAGGCTCTGGGCTCTTGTCCCATCAGGCTGTAGTAATCATACATTGTCCACTTGAATATAAACGTCACCAGCCCCTCACCAGATTCTAACACAAAGCTGGTGATCTCGTCCAGGATGGCAACAAAATAAACGTGAGTGAACACGGAATGTACAAAAAGATTTACGAGAAGGAAACCTGAACTGAAAAAGAATTACAATTAGGAACTCTTTTCCTTAAATGAATGGGGAAGACTGAAGTCACTTTTAAAATCATAAAGGTGTTTGATAAGATAGACAAAAAAAAAGGATGCTGCCACTTGTAGTCAAGATCAAAATAATGGACCATCAATACAAGATAGTCACTACTAATTTTACTCAGGAATTTGGAAGAAACCCAATTATCCACACAGTGGTGAAAATGTTGATCTCACTACCACAAGCACTGCCAGTTAATGGCATGGACCCACTTAAGGGGAAGCTAGAAAAACTGAGTAATAAAGGAATAGAAGGATATGTTGATGAAGGAAGTTTGGTGGAGGCTTGTATATGTTGCTTAAATACCAGAATAGATCCACTGGGCAGAATGGCCTATTCCTGTCCGATAAATTATTTGTATTTCTTGTGATTAGTGATAAAACAAAATTATTTAGACTAATCGATTGGATCAAGAGAATGCACAGATCAATAGTCAAGAGGAGTAGAATGCAATAGAGATGTTCATATGGATTTCTGTCTAAATACAAATGTGGCTAAGAAAATCATAGCCATAGTACAAAAGGGAAATACATGTTATTGAATATGAATGACTGCAAAACGGACAAAAAAGGGTTGTGAATTTTCTTAAAGTGGCAGGTGGCTTACAATGAGAAGTTCTTGGAATGTTCATTGGAGCACTATTTGTTCTAAATCATATATGAATAAATGGTTCAATAAATAGTTTCCTCTGAGCTATAAATGTCTACTTACCAGATTGGTTCTCTTTACCTCTAGGGGACTCACTGATGTCACCAACACCCAATGTGCATTGGTGCTTTCATGTCCAATAGGTTTTTGATGCTCAAGATTGTTACTACCATGGTACCTTATGCGTCAATTCATACAAAAAACATGTAAGGGATGGGACGAACCTTAAAACAATCTCCCAGAGATTTTGGGAGATGATGAAACATAAGCAATTCTGTACTGTGCTGCGAAAGCAGCACAGTACACAGCATTCAGTTGTGATTTATTGAAATACCTCAACCTCTCATTCCACAGGGGCTCATTTTGCACACCTTCATAAAGCTAGGCCACAACCTTCTTTTCAAATGTTAAAGCTTGTTCCTCATGCAGAACGTTCTACTTACTGTTGACCTGACCAGAGATTGTATCAGAATCTGGAACAGACGCGCCGCAGGGTCCTAATGATCACCTCCTACTACATGATAAGCATTAGTTTATCCCATGTGATGTGTGAAATGTGGAGGTATTGAACAAGACCATCCTAGAGCAGTTGCTTTGGAAACACAAGATAGCCAGATAGCTGATTCAGAATTAAATGTAAACATGATGCTGCCTGCTAACATTCAAGAGATTTAAAACAAACAGATTGTAGGATTTTATATACAGTGAACATAAGGTTTCTATCTTCAAAACAGTGGACTGTAAATGTGTTTATATATATCAGATAACACATGGGCAATAAAGCCCATTTGGTACACACCCACCACCATCTGGTATAAGTGGAAAGTGGAAAGCTTGTAGATCAAAAGGGAATGGGGATAAGCAGTCTGGATCTCTGCCCCTACTTTCTGCAGGCAATTGCTGGCTGAACCGCCACCTCCAAAATTGGTCCTTTAAAGGTAGAAGGAGTGTAACCGAGAAGACAGAGAGACTCCCAGGCCAGGAAGTTCCTTGGCCGAAGATTTGGGCGGCACGGTGGCACAGTGGTTAGCACTGCTGCCTCACAGCGCCTGAGACCCGGGTTCAATTCCCGCCTCAGGCGACTGACTGTGTGGAGTTTGCACGTTCTCCCCGTGTCTGTGTGGGTTTCGTCCGGGTGCTCCGGTTTCCTCCCACAGTCCAAAAATGTGCAGGGTCAGGTGAATTAGCCATGCTAAAATTGCCCGTAGTGTTAGGTAAGGGGTAAATGTAGGGGTATGGGTAGGTTTCGCTTCGGCGGGTCGGTGTGGACTTGTTGGGCCGAAGGGCCTGTTTCCACACTGTAATGTAATGTAATGTAAAGATTGCTGGAAGAATTGTGGCTCAAATTCCAGGCCAAAACTTGCCAGTTTTTGGTGAAAGTGGGACCTGGATTGTTAAGTGTTGTAGATGAGGTAATGCTCCTCTATGGGGATTTGGGAATGAGGAAACCTGGTGGGTTTCCTCCCAAAGCTTCAATTGTAGTTCTTTGCAGTAAAAACCATTCTCCTGATCTGTTGTGATATATTGGTGTCAAGCAGAGTGACTAATGCAAAACATAGCATTTTCCCCAACTCCAGCACAGGGAGCATTAAAGATTTTCAACAGGTCGACTATGGAGCTTACAATGAAATGAGTTACCACAAACTGTACAAAGAAAGAACATCTTTGAAAGGTGTAGCTACACAACACTACATTTCCTGCACAGCTTTACTTAGAATTCCAAAGTTTACATCATCTGTACAACAGATCAGCATGATATGATACACAAGTTCACATACACATTTATGTAGTTACGATTGAAGTAAGAGTTTGTTAGAGTTTTTATTTGTCGTTACATCCTGTCACTGTTAGATCAAATTACTATGGATTAACTGGAACCTGACTTCTGCTTCCCACACTTCTATCTCTGATCATCTTATCCTAAACATGAGAACAGCTTGCTCTCCCATTTTGAAGTTGTGATACTCTCTGGTGCTGTTAGTTTCTCCATTACTTTTTCTTTCTTTATGTTGCTGTGGCACAAGGAGAGCCTATCCCCTTTCCTGTAAGCCCCCAGAGGAAGCATGCTGTGTGACCAGGAATTGCAAGATTACTAAGTGGAAGTTGAAAAAGGAGTGGCCATACATTGTGGTCAGCAGATGCCCAATAGGAATGGGCCCTGTTCAGGGTGCATCGAAACTGGATCGTACACCTTTGCAATATTCTTACCTAATGCAAATGTAAATATTAGTTCAGTCCACTCAGTACTTTCATTGTTTAAGATTGAAATCCTGCAACTACCTTATCTACAGCTTTCAGGTGCCAAGTTTTGTTCCTGTGAATTTGGCTAAAATCAACAGGCTGACTCATTTTACTTTGACGGAAATAGCATTCAATAAATTTGGTCCCGTTTCATTCAAAAGCTTTCAGTTGCAAAGAGTTGCTTTTAGCTTGCTGTTCAAGAAGTCTCCATTTATGTCAATGAAATTTGCCCAGTGCACCTCCACTCACAGGCAGCCCGTGAGCTCTTTATCATCGAAACTAAACAGAACGTGCAAATCACTGTTTTTCTGCTAATTCCCTCACTGCCACGCCCGTGGCTGAGACACTGGGGAAGAAAGTTCTCGTGCTTCTATCTAAGCCCAAGCAGAATGTATCCTGAAGGAAACAGAGATGCTCCCCTCTGTTCCGCATGCTCTGGCCTATTGGTGAGGTGCTCTCTGTGCGCTTCTCTCACCTGCTACTCATGACTCTGTTCTTTCTCAGAACTGTTTTGTCCCCCAGATCTCTGCAGTGGCTCGTTTGCTCCCCCTCTTCTCTCCCCCTCAAAGCTGACTGGGCTGCTGGCAGCAAATACACAGGTGAGTTAGGCACATGCACAGCAAGGGCACCAGGAAGAGGAAGAGGAGGAAGAGGAGGAGAACCCCCCCCGCCACCACCAACTCTCCCCCTGGTCAAAATATAGAACAGAGGACAAAAGATGCAATTGGGGACAACCATGCAAAAGATAGGGTTGGTGGGTCACTCTGTTTTTCCTCACTGTGGAGCCAGCAGTATAATTCTGCCTGTTCTGCTTCAATATGAGCAGATACTGGACTCAAACCAGCATCTTATAATAATGACATCCAATATCACTTTCTCAATTTCACCACACATCTGGCAAGCCTCTGCATAAAGTACATGTCGAACTGAGGTCATTACTCGAGAAAGCAGCAACTATCAAACTGGATAAAAACTTGGTTGGACAACCAGAGGTCAAGACAGCTAAAAATGAAGACAAGTTTTCATTCAGGGAGCAATAACCCAAGAGACCAGTCTGGAACTTGTGTTCTGCTTACCATTCTGTTCTGGTTGGACAAGGTTATTGTAACCCAATTGCTCGGATCTAGCAATTTGTGTGGGAATATGTATGATAAATATAAGAGATGTTGCATTATACCACATTGAGTTATGTATCTGAAAACAATATTAGAACCCTGACCAAAGATAATCTTCTAAAAGGAGCTTTTCTTAAAATATAATATTAAAAAAAACTAAGGGAAAACCAGTTGTTAAGAGAATATAAACAATGTGGGCACAGTTTGGAAAACAAGATCGTTACAGATAAAAAGGAAAAACTAACATTTTGGATAAATTTCAAAGCTTCCCATTAGGCCCAACTGCAGGAGAACTCTGGATAACTAAATTGCATTTGTAGGAGAAAGAATCATCAGGCATCCAACCCTATTCATTACTACTGAGTGAACCAAGGTACAATCTGTACCAAGGGAACATCTGTTCCACTGAAACCAGATAAGCAAATAATTTATACTGCAAGAGTTTAAGGAGATTATAGAACACTGTAACTGTCTTCTTTATTCTCCTCATTGAACATGTGTTTCTACTGTGGCTTTTATGACTTACGCAACCTCCAGCCGCATCTGAAAAGGTCAGATGTCCCACTGCAAAGCTGGGATTGCACCCGATGTCGAGAGTGGGGCAGCTGCTCCAGATGGTTTTGGTTGTGAACTCGGTCAGTCATGATCTACACTTTATGTCCAGGTCAGATGCTGAGCTATCAGTCAGTAAATTCACGGCAACAGGTTGACGCAGCATGATATTAAAGAAGGTATTCCGAAAGGGAGCACTGTAGAAGGCTTATTTTATCAAGAGTTGAACTTAATACATTAGAGGGGGTTTGGTAATATTTATTGCAAGATTAACAGAACCATTTCCTTTTCAAGCCCAGAGCAGAATACATTTGATACACTCACATCAAGCCCAGCAATAGTCTGCCTTGCAGATTCTAATGTCACAATCATTGAACCATGTGGCAGAGAGTTTATGAGGTTACTCCAGGGTTACCTTGCCCGCACAAGGTATTCGTCAGTGTTATGGGATTCATGCTACCTTAATAGCAGGGTGACAAAGCTGTAGCCAATATTTTATTGCAAAGCAAGTACACCTGGGTTTAGCTGACACCGTGAATTAGAAGGCAGTAGTGACAAACTATAGTTAAACAGGAATACATATCACCTTGTAATTAGCCATGAAGGAAAAATTCCTTGTTCAGGTCTCAGTACTGAATTTTGGCTTCCGAGTTTGATGCTGTGTGCGGCATTCTCACAGCATCTTTTTGGTTTAATGAGTAAAACATATTCAGTGGCAACCACACACAGATATACTCCAAGTTATTTTTCACACTTACATATGGCTGAATTACGTATAAACTATTGGCGAATCATAGAAAAGTTCAGCACAGAACAGGCCCTTTGGCCCACAATGTTGTGCTGAGGAAATCAAATCTCCTTGTAAATTATCTTCAACTTTAATGCATTTTAAGTGAACTTTAGTCATGCAAGAGAATGTTACTACAGAAATCAGCCATAATATATCTTTGCATTGCTTAAAGATCGGCTTTTAAGGTAGTCACAGGGTTTTTCAAAGAAACCATGGAGACTGTTCACATATAAGGAAGAACTGGAGCATGCTAATGCTCGGCAAAAGTGAGGATTGCAGATGCTGGAAATCAGAGTCTAGATTAGAGTGGTGCTGGAAAAGCACAGCAAGTCAGGCAGCATCCGAGGAGCAGGAAAATCGACGTTTCGGGCAAAAGGCCTTCATCAGGAATGAAGGCAGAGAGCCTCCAGGGTGGAGAGATAAATGGGAGGGTTTTTCCATTTATCTCTCCACCCAAAGGCTCCTTGCCTTCATTCCTGATGAAGGGCTTTTGCCCAAAACATTGATTTACTTGCTTCTCAGATGCTGCCTGAGCTGCTGTGCTTTTCCAGCATCACTCTAATCTAGCAGATAAATGCTAGATCAGCTAGGTCAGAAAAATAACACAAATCCCTCTTCTAAGAAAAAAAAAGTGCATTTTATCTTGCAGAGCCTCCTTTCTCTAGATATATTTATTTCTTTAAAAAATTAAACTAAACCTTCACTTACAACAGAAATATTTAATCACTTTGTGCACCCAAAGGGCCACAGGTTTGTTGGAAGACCCTTCCCTACTTGACGTAAGAAAATATATTAAACATTGACCTGGTGTGTCATACAATCACTTAGCTTTATGGAAACTAACTTTCAGTTCCATTTTTCACTAGTCACATCCCTTCAGGTCATCGAGACATACAGAACAGAAACGGACCCTTCGGTCCAACCTGTCCATGCCGACCAGATATCCCAACCCAATCTAGTCCCATTTGCCAAACTTGGCCCATATCCCTCTAAACCCTCCCTATTCATGCACCCATCCAGGTACCTTTTAAATGTTGTAATTGTTCCAGCCTCCACCACTTTCTCTGGCAGCTCATTCCATACACAAACCACCCTCTGCATGAAAAAGTTGCCCCTTAGGTCTCTTTTAAATCCTTCCCCTCTCATCTTAAACCTATGCCTTTTTGTTTTCAAAAACAAACCATTTTATCAGCTTCTAATTTTAGTTACTGCCAAACTTGGTATAGTCTCATTGTCTACCAACTGCCAGGGTGGTGGAGTGGTAATGTCACTGGACTAGTGATATGCAGGCCCAAGTTAATGCTCTGGGGTCATGGATTCAAACCTTATCTTGGCAGCTGGTTGAATTTAAGTTCAATTAATAAAATCAGGAAATGAGCACATGTTTCAGGAATGGTCATTGCTTGTTGTAGAAATCCAATGTCTGATTAATTCATCTTCCTTCAGGAAAGAACTTCTCCAACCCTTTCCTGGTATGGGCTGCAAAGTGATTGACTCTTAACTGCCCCCCAAAATTGCCTACAAGCCAATCAATGCAAGGGGAATGAGGGATGGGAAAAACTTGGAACTGTTTCTGATAACTGATTTACTCATAATGTGATTCTGCTAAGTATAGATCATATATAAAGGTTTTTTTTTGTCAGGGAACAAGACAGACAGGGGAAAAATTGGAGGGGGTAAAGTGAAATAGAGAGGAGGAGGCTAAATCTCTGCCTCAACCAGATCTCGAAGACCAATTTCCAGTGCCAGGCCACTCATTGGGCGCCAGCTGTGCTGCCAGCCCTTTAAAGAACAGCTACCAGCCCCTGGGAATTTCCAACCAACCAGAGCACAGCATCATTCAGACTGGTGGACACTTCTAGGCCGGCATCTGGAGGACCGGGGTGCCTTGAAGGTATGCCCTCCCAGCTAAACAGAGTTTGGGGGCCCCAGAGCCAGTCTGACAAGCCCTGGCAAAGGGCTTGGGAGTCAGCAGAGGCAGGCTGTGCCTTTGTCCATCACTGGGTAGATAATGGCATGCAGCCTCCCCTGCAGGCAACATAATGCTGTAATCTTTGACACTCCTGAAATAACTCCACAGAGGCTGGTATCTTGTCACCAAATCACCCTTTACTTGCACATGCATGGTACTGTAAACTGGTCCGGCTTCATCAGCATGAACAGAACCTCTGACACTCCTGTTTATATCTGTCAGCCAGGGCTCCCTGATTAGGCCAGGTTAACAGCTCCACTCAGGGAACTCATATTCTAGGAGGTCCACCCGGCTGAGCTCGTTTCAAGCAGTGCACTTTGTACTTTCTCCATTTGAGTGTTATTGGGGTATGATGCCCAGAAAATGTTGGGCGGTAATTACTCAAACCATCTACGAATCACACGCATCACTGGGCAATCCTTGAAAAATTACTACAGGGTTACACTACTGAATATCGCAAACAAAGAAACAGATGTTTCCTGCAGTATTGAAATTTCACAGGTGTTTTGATGTCTCATAAGCCTGCCCTTAGCGACAGAATGTGTGCACTACTTTGATCAGTGCTTCAATAAAGTGCTTTGAAGAACTTTGTTCAAAGGTACTGATGCTTTTAGTTCAGTTAATGGTGTAAGCAAACCAAACAGCATCAAACTATCTTATTAATATCTATAACTATGGTAAATCAGCGTCTAAAAGCAGGTTAAGCACAAGCAATGTGTAGGATATGCTCCAAATATTTGCAGCATCAACTTCAATCCCCTGGAAAAACCCTCACCTCCTTTGAGGGAGTTTTCGGGTTTATTTTAGAGTCACACTCGTGGCATTGAATTAGCTTCTCCCTATCCTTTCGTCACAAATTATGAGCAGTTCAAACATTGAGATCTCAGACATAAGCGAACAGATTGTACATACCAAACTTCATTTATAAAAAAGAAATCATTGCACTAATGTGAGCTGGCGTTTAATCCTGATCCTTATGGACTTGCGCTATCAGTATTGGCCAAACATACCAGGTAGACTTCCATCCATTAATCTTTGTGCACAAGCTCAACTTGTTCTTTGGATTTTAAAAAAGATCTTGTGCAATATTACGACTAAGAAAGGATTTTTCTTAAACAAGCTGAAATTCAAAGCATGCACAACAGAGCCATTCACATGACATCATACAGGCTACAAGATGAACTCCTGGACATTGCCAGGATAAACAGCCAGGGACTTAAGAAACATATGGAAACCCCTTTGAAACTTTGGCTCTCATCTCTCACAAGCTGGATCGTGGGTTCTTGAAAGATACTATCCGCAATGAATCAAGTGAAATAGCTCCAACTGCCAAGTACCAACTTTAGTGAACAATTTCAGTTTCCTCGTCCTTCCCTTTGTGTGTGCCTGTCCTTTGTGAGTCAGGGGAGCACAAATCTTACTCAACTGATACCTGTTTCACCTCAAAATAATCATTGAGAGCTTTGCTTCACCATGTTAGCCTGAAAACTTTTGTCTGATTTCATAAAAATCTGAGATTGTGTGCATTTTCCAGACAGCAGACTTCTCTCCTGGATGTCAGCAATTAAACGTCTCCATCACCAACCACAAATATTTCACTGGACAACATCATCCAAGCCTCAAGATCTATTCAGAAGGTTTTAGGCACAGAACTAAGAGAAGGTAATTTCGCTATTCATACACTGGCTCACTGGAGGAAATAATATTAACTGTTATCAAAGTCACACAAAAAAAGTGGGGACTGTATTTCTGAAACTCAACAGCTCACTGATCAATAAGCATATTAAATCTTTAATCTGTATTATGTCTCCCTGTGGCACTCAGACAGAAAGAACATCATTCACCCACATGAAACCAATGATTAAATAATCAGTTTTAGTCAGAAATTATGGAGATGTGCCAAAATGTTTCTACTTAAAATAACAAACAGTCCTTTTAAAAGGATAAATTTTATCATAACAATAATAGACAAAAAAACAGGATATTCTGATAAATAATGTGCAATTGTGCCAAACTTCTGAAAACATATACATATTGTGGAACTTAAGGGGCTCACATTTAACCTTTCCACTAGAATGGTAATTAGGATATTCATATGGAATTCCTTTCCATATTGGAAAAAGTCAACCAAAAGCTACATCGTAAATTTGCAGTTCACTTTTAGCCAAAACAGTAAAAAGATTGGAGTATGCTAATGTTGTGTTGTGGCACAATATATTTGTTTATTGAAGTACTGGTGCACTGCTACATTATAACAATCAATATTCTCACTCTTAATTCCTCACTCCACAGCCCAATATGCTTGAAGCTCCCAAGAGGGTAATTTAGGGATTCCAAGTGGAAAGTGGAAGACAACAAATCATCTCAGGCTGGTCCTGAAGAATTCTTGTGTTAAAACGTTGACATAATCACAGGAGTCAAACGTCTCCTGAGTGGCACAGGAGAAACAGTGGGGAAAAAAGTCAGAAGATCAAACAGAACAAAAGGAGTTCAAAACTCCTATTTTTAAAGGCAGACAAGGAAGATTTAAAAGGGACCTGAGGGGAAACCTTTTCACAGAGGGTGGTGTGTAGATGGAACAAACTGTCCAAAGAAGTGGTAGATGCAAGTACAGTCACAACATTTTAAAGACATCTGGATAGTTACTTGAATAGGGAAGGTTTGGAGGGACATGGGCCAAACACAGGCAAGTGGGACCAGTGTAGTTTGAGAAACTGGATCAATATGGACAATTGGACTGAAGGGTCTATTTCCACAAAAGGTTAGGTGGAGGATAATCCTGAACAGGCGATGGATGGACCTGAGGAAAGTTCGCGGATTTAATTCTTTCTAGATGTGCGCTCGCCAGGAAAAATTAATTGCAATGACATTCTGAAGCCAAGACAATGCTGTTAAGTGTCTTAAGGTAGTACAGGGTTGCTATGAGCAGACTCCAGGCAGTTAGGGGGAAAAGCCCTTGAAAGCCATTGATGATTCTTCATAGATGAGAGTAAGGCTGAAGGAAGCACACAAGCAAGAATTGCTTGATGCAGCTGAGATATATTGTAACATGGAGAAGAGGCAGTGAACAGCACCAAATTATAATGCTTGTTGGAGAGCCAGTGCAAACACAATGAGCTTTTACATGAACAATTTTGCAATGCATCAGCTTAGTAAAGCTTGGTGTCAACAAAAGACCTGGAATTGTGCCGATGAGTACATCCTGGGTGCAGCCTTGGGAATCTTGCAGAACATATAGTGTCAGAGGAAGAGTCTGAACTACCTTGGTGAGAGCAGTCATTAAGACTGTCCATGATCAGACCACCTTGTGAAAATGTTCTGGAAGCTAGACTTTTGAAAGTAAAGAATTAAAGTTTCTTTCACAGGTGATAAAGAGTTTTGATGAGATTACCATGGATCAGGACTTGTCTGTGCAGAATTTGTCCAGACCACATTAACGATTTACAAAGCAGCCTGTGAGGCTTTCAGTCATAATTTAGCTGTTAATCCAAATTTAATTTGTGTTAATTTTGAATGTTAGAGCATAAAACTCTATATAGAAACATACAAAACAGGAACAGGAGTAAGCCATTTGGCCCTCTGCTATTCAACATGATCATGACTGATTATCCAATTCAGTGCCTTAGTCTCACTCCCCCCCCCCCCCCAACATATCTTCTGAACTCTTTAGCCCCATGCACCATATCTATCTTATTCAATGTTTTGGCTCCAATCACATTCTGCGGCAGAAAGAATTCCACAGACTCTCACTCTGGGTGAAGATATATACTACAGAGTGTTTTTCTGTTCCAACTTTAGAAAGTAAAGTTTATTATGCTTGTTCAAAACTATGGAACTTGCTAAATGTATCATCTTAAGTAGTACCTAAGTTCTTTGTTTACTTTGAACAAAGAAAAAGTCTGGTAAGATCATAGCATACATTTGATGGTCTACACTAGGATTAAACACCGGCATAGTAAAGAGCAAAAGGAATTTTAAATGCAATTGGACCAGATTATTAAACAAAAATGTTACAAAGTTGACAGACAACTGCAATACAAGGCAACTTGTGTTGAAACCTTCCATAACAATATCCAGTGAATTCCAACTCCTAAATGCCTGTACCAAAGGCAGGTCAAAAAACTACATGGAGAGAGACTTGGCAGTGGATAGGTTTGTGTCCTTCTGGGAATATCTGACAAAAATACTGTAAAAGTCAAAATCAGAAACAACCCATTGACCAAATTTGTAGGATCTGTGGTGGGATGGTGCCTCAACACTCCGACCTCAGTATGTATCCAATTGTACCCTGTAGCAGAATACTGTGTACCTCTCTCTCTCTCTCTCTCTCAAGGTCATCTCAAACACACACAGCTTGTTAACACTCAAATAAATGCAACCATGCTCATCAGAACTGGCCCCCTCCGCTCAACATTCCTCCCAAATGTCACTCCCCTTCATGTCTGCCGACTGACAAGAACCTAAAAGCTGGTTGAAACCATCCATGCTGTATCCCACTTCCCTACACGATCACCCACCTGCTTTCCACCTTGTAGTTCACATGGAACAACCTTCCTGACCAACATCTACCAGCAGGCGCCTTTTGAATCAAAAGATTGGATTCACCGAAAGTCACCTACAAATGTCTTGTGATAAGCTATCATTGTGCTCCTGGTTGGCCCAGACAGCAATATTACCCACAATTTGGCACCAATAGTTAATCTCATCCAGAGATGAGAGTGTGAGGATGAGAAACATCACCTGGTGAAGCAAAGGCTCTGTTTTGAGGTCAAGGCTAAGACAGAAATGAAGGAACTTTAATGGGCAGTTTCAAGTTGATGACGATATTCCTGCCAAGGCAAAAGGTGAAGTGTTTGAGGCTCAAGGTTCAATTTCTTTGGTTGGTGAAGGAATCAAATACTTCACTAGTTAAGATACCATCAACCTTCCACCTCATGAGGTGGTGTTTTGCATCTTGTTGGCCAAATCTGTTAAATACTATCTGGTATTGCTGAGTCACATCCCTTCACTCCTAATCTCCATCATAATGAAACAATCTCTGCCACCTTTGCTACAGCGTAGGCAGAAAAAGTGCACTTAGCCCCCCAGTCTCTTCCAATACCTCTCCACACAATCAGCCTCCAGAGGTCACAGCTGCCAGTGTCTCCCAGTTGCATACACAGATGTCTACCATCTTCATGTTTGTCTTACAAGTGCTTTTGTGGCAAAGGTAGGGATGTCCAGTAGGTCATGAGCCAGAGGCCAGTTTACCACATAGAAGGTCTTTGGGTATATGGCTATTATTCATCTGCTGAAAATATGAGAGGATTAAAAGGACCATTGGCTCAGTAGTCAATGTATGCTGAAGTATCGAGCAAGCTTCAGGACCTGAGGGTTGGCGGCCTTGACCACTACCACCAAGATGAAAACTGCTCAGCTTTTTCCTTACATATCTTGCCCAGGTTTCACTCTACTCAGTACACAGACTTTGGTGCTGATAAAGATAAGGCAAGCTAAATGATAGGAAAATGGAAGATCATGAAGCTCTGCCAAGTCCCACCTTACACATTCATTTGTAGAGTATTAATTGGTCAAAGCTTTTGTTGCTTCGAAGATTTCACCAGATTAGGAGAGCTCACCAGATTACCAAGACTCCTTAAGCAGCACCTTCCAAACTTATAACCATAACCACTTAGAAAGACAAGGGCAACAGATGCATGGGAATACAACCATCCTCAAGTTGCCCTCCAAGCCGCACACCATCCCGACTTGCAAATATATCGTTATTCCATTAGTGTCACTAGATTAAAATCCCGGAACTCCATCCCTAACTCTATTGCGGGTCTACCTACACCAGCCAGACTGCAGCACTTCAAGGTAGCAGCTCACCACCACTTTCTTAATGACACCTCGGGATGGGTGATAAATGCCGGCCCAGCCAGTGTTACCCACATTCCAAGTAGGAAGATAAACTACCCACAGAGACATGGATCACGCTGCAATTGATTGAACTCTTTTTGAACAGAGCAGCGAGGAGAAAGGGTGGAGAGAAATGAGGGCTGCCAGATATGTCAGTTTTTCCCACTTAGAAAGGGACTTAGTTCGAAAGTTGGGCCTCCATTTTGAACAGAGCAGCAAGGAGAGAGGGTGGAGAGAAGTGAGGGCTGCTGGGAAGTTTTTAACTGGGTGAGATCTAAATCCAAGACCCTATACTGGCCTCCCTCCCACCCACCTCCTCTAACCTTATTAAGGGCCTGTAAACTTGTAAGTTTTTGGGTTTTCTCTTTTTTTTCCTCATTTCTTCTCTTCCTTGTTTAGTTCTGTGCGAGCTTTCAGATTAGCAGGGTATGGCTGATAGGGCAGTTGCATGTTCCTCCTGCAGAATGTGGTAAGTGAGAGACATGACATGTCTCTGTCGACCACATCTGTGGGAAGTGCACCCAACTCCAGCTCCTCGAAAACCAAGTTAGGGAACTGGAGCTGGAGCTGGATGAACTGCGGTTCATCCAGTAGGCTGAGGGAGAAATTAAGAGGATGTACAGGGAGGTGGTCACTCCTCAGACACAGGATAAGGACAGCTGGGTTACTTTTGGGGGAGGAAAGGGAACCAACAGATAGATCAGTGACCCCCTGTGACCGTTCCCCTCAGCAATAAGTATACCGTTTTGGATACTACCGGTGGGGAATGACCTACCAGGGGAAAGCCATAGTTGTCAGGTCCCTGGCACTGAGGCTCAAAAGGGAAGGGGGGGGGGCCGGGGGGGGTGGAAATAGAAAAGCGCTAGTGGTAGGGGACTCAATAGTTAGATGGATTGTCAGGAGATTTTGTGGTCAGGAACAGGACTCCCGGAAGGTATGTTGCCTCCCCAGTGCCAGGGTCCAGGATGTTGCTGATCGGGTTTACAGGATTCTGAAGGGGGAGGGTGAGCAGCCAGAAATTGTGGCACATATTGGAGCAATGATATAGCCACGAAAGGGACTGAGGATCTGAAAAGTGACTACAGAGGGCTAGGTTGGAGGCTGAAGAACAGGACGAGTAGAGTAGTGATCTCAGGTTTGCTACTGGTGTCACAAAATAGTGAGGTGAGGAACAATCAGCGAATGCAGCTTAACACCTGGCTGCGAGGCTGGTGCAGGAGGGAGGGCTTCAAATACCTAGACCATTGGGATACCTTCTGGGGAAGGTGGGACCTATACATGAAGGACGGGTTGCACCTGAAATGGAGGGGCACAAATATCCTGGGTGGGAGATTTGTTTGTGTGGTTCGGGAGGGTTTAAACTACTTTGGCGGGTTGGGAACCAGAGCTACATATTTGAGAGGGGGGTAGATAGATTTGGGAAAGTGACAGGATATAGTTGAATCTATCGGGAAGGTTATTCATGTGATGGAACAAAGGGATCGTTGAAGTGTGTCTGCTTTAACGCAAGGAGTGTCAGAAATAAAAGTGATGATCTTAGAGCATGGTACTTGGGACTATGATGTTGTGGCCATAAGAGAGAAATGGGTTTCACAGAAGCAGGAATTGTTGCTAGATGTTCCAGGGTTTAGAACATTTAAAAAGAACAGGGAGGGTGGAAAAAAGAGGAGGGGGTGTAGCTTTGTTAATCAGAGTGTATCACAGCTACAGAAACAAAGGTTGTTGAGGAAGGTTTGTCCACTGAGTCAGTATGGGTTAGGAACAGCAAGGGAACAGCCACCGCATTGGGAGTTTTCTACAGACCCCTTAATAGCAGTAGACAGATTGAAGTGCTCATAGGCTGGCAGATTTTGGAAAAATGCAGATGTAGCAGGGTTGTTGTTATGGATGACTTCAACTTTCCCAATATTGACTAGAACCTCCATCGTGCAGATGGTTTGGATGGAGCAGTTTTTGTCAGGTGTGTTCAGGAGGGTTTCCTTACTCAATATGTGGACAGGTGGATGAGGGGAAAGGCCATTTTGGATTTGTGAAGTGATGCATTTTGGAAGGTCAAACTTGAATGCTGAATATAGGATTAAAGACAGGATTCTTGGCAGTGTGGAGGAACAGAGGGATCTTGGTGTTCAAGTGCATACATCCCTCAAAGTTGCCACCCAAGTGGATAGGGTTGTTAAGAAAGCATATGGTGCTTTGGCTTTCATTAACAGGGGGATTGAGTTTAAGAGCTGCGAGGTTTTGCTGCAGCTCTACAAAACTCTGGTGAGACCACACTTGAAAGATTGTGCCCAGTTCTGGTCGCCCAATTATAGGAAAGATATGGAGGCTTTGGAGAGGGTGCTAAGAAGGTTTACTAGGATGCTGCCTGGACTGGAGGGCTTGACTTACGAAGAGAGGTTGACTAAGCTCGGACTTTTCTCGCTGGAGAGAAGGAGGAAGAGAGGTGACCTGATCGAGTATGCAAGAGGCATGGATAGAGTCAATAGTCAGAGACTTTTCCCCAGGGCAGGGCTGACTGGCACGAGGGGTCATAGTTTTAAGATACAGGGAGGAAGGTATAGAGGAGACAGAGGTAGGTTCTTGACCAGAGTTGTGAATGCATGGAATGCATTGCTTCCACCACCACCGCTGGCAGAGTCATTAGGGACATTTAAGTGACTGCTGGACATGCACATGGATAGCAGTGAATTGAGGGGTGCGTAGGTTAGGTTATTTTATTTTATTCTATTTTAGATTGGGAATAATCCTTGGCACATCATGGGCCAAAGCGCCTGTACTGTGCTGTACTTTTCTATGTTCTATGTAATGATCTGGATTGGATGCCTCAGACCCAACGTACTTAAATGTATAATTTGCAGGGAAGATCATGGTCCTGGAAGAAACACCCCAGAGGAATCATAATTTCAGCTTCAGAGTCGAGGGTTTTACCACTTAGTCAAGGTTGACATCAATATTTCATATCAAACATCTACAAATCTGTGGCTCAAAGAATTTGACAACTCAACCACAGATTTTTAAAAAGGAAGAAAAGTTGCAATGTTATTTATGGCACTAGTTAAACAAGATTAATTCTTGCTGACATGGCTTCAGCTTCACATTTGAGGCATGGAGTCTTGCAAAGATCGAGCTAAACGGCAAGTCCCAACAGTAGCTCACAAAATGCTACCTACCACTATCATCACTGAAAAGTGTATTTCTCAATGAGTATGAGTCTGAGAGTTTAAAACAGTATTGGCCTGAAGCTCGTGCAATGATTAGATTCTTTCTAGAGGGAGTGAAGTCAACTGCAAACAATTAAAGATGCTGTGCTTGGCATATGCCCCAGTTTTCTTGCCGAACACATTTCAGAAATTCCTAAGCAACAAGCTGCAGAATTTATTTGGAAAGCCAATGAGAAATGGGTTTTGTGTAATTGAATGGAACAAGGTCACCATTCCCTTACTGACAAAGTTCCACTGACATTTTGGACTGGAGACCGAATGAACGTCTAACCGCTAGAACAGAAAAATGAAGGATGAGTTTCAATGGGAGAGAATGCAGCTTGCTCCAAATGTGGGTTTAACAATGCTTTCACTGAGGACATCAGCATTAATGACTCCTCTGGGTTAATGTTGAGTGTGTGGTGTGGAAAAGCACAGCAGGTCAGGTAGCACCTGAGGAGCAGCAGAGTCAATGGTTCGGGCATAAGCCCTTAGTCAGTCATTCCTGATGAAGGGCTTAGCCCAAAACGTTGATTCTCATGCTCCTCAGATGTTATCTGACCTGCTGTGCTTTCCCAGCACCAAATTCTCTACTCTGATCTCCTGCATCTGCAGTCCTCACTTTCTCCTCCGGGTTAATGCCAGTCAGTTAAAAGATTCAGAGGTTTTCAAGTCTCGATGAGACAGTCAGTATCGAACATCTCAACAGAAAATGTTGCTGCTTTCTTTTGTTACATCTACACTCCAAAAGCTAACTGTGTCACTGAAGAAAAAGTATTGATTGTATGCTAAAAGACAGATATTAACAACTCTTTTCCCTTCCAACTTTCCAGTGTGCTTAGATGGAATTAAGCAAGGCCAATCATTTACTATTCTTGTGCTGGAAAAATAAACAGTATTTAATCCAGAAACACAGGGCTAAAAACGCTGACATTTCATGGTAGAAGATTGGTATTTGATTTATTCACTCAACATAGTCAGTAACCTCAAATAAAGTATTTAGCAGTCACATCGCTTCTTGCAAGCCATCCTTGGCATGACTTCTTAAAGCAAGGAAATAAGTGATAGATGTGGTACAGTCTGAATAGCAAGATTTTGGGCTTTGGGGGTGAAATGAATGATTCAAGTCAGATGGAGCAACAATTTGTTTGAAGAGTATAATGGCTTGATGAGTTACACATTTCTATGACTTTATGCATCAGTTTAATTCAATCAAGGATCAATCACTGAAACATTCCTGTATAGGAGGCCATTTAGCCCATTATCTCTGCACCAAGTTAATGATGATAGAGAACTGTGATATGGCTTTCATGTTGAGCTCCATTAGTCAAATCACCTTCCCCTTCCAAATTTCCTCATTTCGTTCCTGTCAGCTGCCTTTGATGTTTAATAAGATGTAGTCTCCCTTCGGGTTCTACTTCAACAAATTCCCAAAAATTCCAGAAGCGGGTATTTTATTTGTCCTTAGCATTCATTTTCTGTGGTTGAGTTTTAAGAAATATGCTTTTTTGCTTCTTTTTCTCTGTTTTAAAAGCAAAAGCGTCCATTTAACCCTGGGAAATCATGAATTCACAGATCACTCGTAAGGTCTGAGTGCAGCAAGTTGGGGGAGAAATAAACAATGACTGCTGATAATCCTGAACCAAGGGCACAGCAGTCAACGCTAACCAGTGTTTGCCACTCCTACTCATTAATAACTAAGCGGCTAAATGGCTTACTCCCAAGTCCTTTCCTGAATTCAGTAAGATATATATCAGCCATGACTGAGACTCCATTTATCAGTCTTAGTTACAAATCACTGAATAGGGAAGCAACGACCTGCTGGCATTATCGCTAGGCTACCATTCCAAAAACTCAGCCGATGATCTGGGGACACGGGTTCAAATTCCGCTTTGGCGGATGATGGAATTTGAAGTTAATATTAATCTGGAAGTAAGAATCTACTGATGACCATGAAACCATTATCGATTGTAAGAAAAACCCATCTGGTTCATTAGTGCCCTACAATGAATGAAATCTGCCATCCTTACCCAGTCTGGTCTCTATCCAGACCCACTACAATGTAGTTGGCTCACAACTGCCCTCTGAAATGGCCTCATAAGTCACCCAGTTCAAAAGGTAACTAGGGATGGGCTGGCTAGCAACGCTCACATTCTATAAGTGAACAACAACAAATAATGTTTGCGCAATCTTTATAACATTCTAACAGAAATATACCGACCTCTATTTTGAACTTTTTCAATCGACCTTGACTCAAAAGCTTTTTGAGGACAAGAGTTCCAGATCGCCACAACTAATAATGAGAAAGTGGTTTCTCATATTACCCCAGAATGGCTTTGTTCTAATTTAGTGCTCATCTCTTCCTTGCTCTGAACTCTCACATCAGAAGAAATAGCTTCTCTCTTTAGTCAGTAAACCCAGAGAGTATGTGGATCCTACACTTAAGAATTCAGCATTAACTAGTTATTTAACATAGTATAAAACAAATCTCAGACCAAACTCTCAAAAAACCTTAGACAAAAATTAGACAAAGTACTGGAGGGTTTGTATTGCAAAAGGCAAAGACATCCTGAACACAATTCCTTATTTTCAAAAGTACAAGGTGCAATAAGCGTGGCCCTATGTTCAATGAATTAGGAAATTTAACACTGGAATGCCTGGATAACAAAAACTCTTCTGGTTTTAAATCTTCTTTCATTAGTAATAAAATCTGAGAAAGCATTCAGAAAACTAGCCTTCCATTTAAAACCATCATGAATTAGTGGATAGCTGAAGCTTGCTAGATTGGTAGGAAATAATTCAATACTCACCGGTATGGATTCGATAAGTCCTTAGCATCACACACATCAGCGTGACCATTACACACACAACGTCCACCTATGCTGATATCCTTAATACTGTAGTAATACTGAAAGAAAATAACGTTTTCAGTTCAGAGTTAGGATATTTTACCACAATTGCTTACATTAAACCTCCTGGTAAATTACATACAAACAAACAAACATGCAAACTAGGAGTAGGAAGAGGTCACTAAGTCCCTCAAGCCGTTCTATAAAATTGTGATTGATCCAATTGTGGTGTCAACTCCACATTCCTGCCTCCCTCAAATTACCTTTGATACATTGAAAGTTTTTGTGGCAAAGAAGGGTATTTGCTTCAACCTCTCTGAGGTATAGAATTCCAAAGATTCAGGATCTGCCTTAAATGGAAAAATCCTTATTTTTAAATTGCGTCCTTAGTTCTACTCTCTCTCTCTCTCACACACACATGGGGAAGCTTTTCAGTGTCCAACCTGTGAAGTCGTCTCAGGATCTTGTAAGTCTCAATTAGAGGACTAAGCTGCAGTGAATATAGACCTATTTACACAATCTATAGCCCTATACAATGCATAAAGCATACTTGTCTAGTGAGCTTGATAGCAATGAAAGCTATCCTTTAACTAAGGAAAGAACTTTACAGAGTGTGCACGTGCACATTTGGACAATTAGTTTCGGAAAGAAATTCCAGAGCTTAGGTGCTAGGCAACTAAAGACACAGCTACCAACAACAGTTAAAATCAAGGATGCTCATGATGATAGATTATGGCACATCGCGGATTGTTGTAGGGCTGGAAAACATTACAGAGAAAGGGAAGGCTAAAGCCATGAAAGGATTTGAAATCAAAGACAAGGTTTTTAAAAACAGTTTGTGGCTTAACTCAACTAGGAGCCAATATAAGTCAGCCAGCAAACAGGTGATGGATGAACATGACGACTTGAATAAGGACATGTTTAAGTAAGGCAGAGTTTTGAACAATCTTAAGTTTATACTGGATGGAAGGCTGGAGGTCAGCCAGCGGTGCATTAGACTTCATCGACTTCATGGATAACAAAGGCATGGATGAAGCTACAGATGAGCTGAGGCTGGGATGAAGCTATAGTGATTCAAATAGACACTCAGAGGTAACATGGATGCATTGACATTAGCACATCTTTGGGTCAAATATGATGCACAAGTTGCAAACTGCATGGTTCAGGTATTGGGATAACTTGCTCAGAAATGTCAATATTCTGTATAAGGAATATCCTTAAAATAAATGTTCAAAATCTTTCATGCTCATGTCAAGCATAGACAGTTGGAATCGAGCAAAGAGGAGAACGAGGGAATAGGAGTATACTTGATAGGGAAATCAGGAGGGCAAAAAGGGAGCATGAATTAGCTTTGAGAAATAGGTTTAAGGAGAATCTAAAGAATTTCTACAAGTATTCGAAGGGAAAAAGCATAACTAGGGAATGAATAGGGCCCTCAAAGATCAACAAGGCCATCTACGTGCAGAATATAGGAAATGGGTGAGATTACAAACAAGTATTTTGTGGCTGTATTCACTGTGGAAAGGACAGGGAAGTTAAAAGGATTTGGGGAAATACATAGTGATCTCTTGAAAATTATCCATATTATAGAAGGGGAGATGCTCGACGGCTTAAAATGCGTAACGGTGGATAAATTCCCAGGATCTGATCTTTGCGGGAAGCTGGGGAAGAGGTTGCTGGGCCCCATGCAGAGAAATTTGTATCATCAATAGTCACAGTGAGGTGCCAGAAGATTGGAGGTTGGCTAATGTGGTGCCACTATTTAAGAAAGGTGGGAACTATAGACTAGTGAACCTTATGTGGGTAAGTTGTTGGAGGTGATTCAGATGGACAGGATTTACATGCATTTGGAAAGGAATGGACTGATTAGGGATAGTCAGCATGGCTTTGAGAATGAGAAATGGTGTCTCACTAACTTGTTTGTATTTTTTGAAGTGACAAAAATAATTAATGAAGGCAGAGCAATAGATATTGTCTATATGGACTTCAGCAAGGTGTTCGACAAGGTTCCACATGGCAAACTGGTTGGCAAGGTTAGATGTCATAATATCCAGGGGGAGCTAGCCATTTTTGCCAAAATTGGCTTGCAGGTAGGAGACAGAGGTGGTAATGGAGGATTATGTTTTGGACTGGAGGCCTATGACCAGAGGTGTGCCACAAGGATTGGTGCTGGGTCCATTGCGTTTCGTCATTTATATAAATGATTTGGACGTGAATATAGGAGGCATGGTGGCAAAGTTTGCAGATGACACCATAACTGGAAGTGTATTGCACAGTGAAGGTTTACCTCAGCGTACAACAGGACCTTGATCAGATGTGCCAAAAAGCGGCAGATGGAGTTTAATTTAGATAAATGTGAGGTATTATATTTTGATAAGACAAATCAGGACAGGACTTATACAGTTAATGGTAGGGCTCTGGGGAGTGCTGCTGAACAAAAAGACCAAGGGGTACACTTTCATAGTTCCTTCAAAATGGAGTCACAGGTAGACAGGGTGGTGTGGGTGGCATTTGGCACACATGCCTTCATTGGTCAGTGCATGAGTAAGTGACATTAGTGAGGCCACTTTTAGAATACTGCATTCAATTCTAGTCTCCCTGCTACAAGAAAAATGTTGTGAAACTTGAAAGGGTTCAGAAAAGATTTACAAGGATGCTGCCAGGATTGGAGGGTTTAAGCTTTAGGAAGAGGCTGAATAGGCTGGGCGTTATTATCCCCTGGAAATTTGGAGGCTGAAGGTGACATTATAGAGGTTTGTAAAATCAAAAGGGGCAGGAAAGGGTAAATAGACAAGCTCTTTTCACTGAGGTGGGTGAGTCGAGAACTAGAGGGCATAGGTTTAAGGTGAAGGGGGATAGGTTTAGAAGGGACTGAAGGGGCAACATTTTCACACAGAGGGTGATGCATATATAGAATGAGCTGCCAGAGGAAGTGGTGGAGGCTGGCACAATTATAATATTTGAAGGGCATCTGGATGGGTACATGAATAGGAAAGATTTAAAGGGATATGGGCCAAATACTGGCAAACAGAACTAAGTCAGTTTAGGATATCTGGTTGGCATGGTAATTGCACTGGGTGATTTTATTCAGAATCAGGTATAGAGACCAACAAGATGAACAAAGTCATGGTAACAAGTAGCTGAAGGTAACACCACCGTCCACATGAAAATTAACTGAATGCAGAAAATGTGAGGAGTACCCTATTCTGTAAAAAAAGGTAGTTTTTTTTCCCAAAATCTTTAAATTTTCATCCTTCTTGCTGGAGAAACTGATCACAATTGGATAAATTTTGATAAGTGGTAATTGCCCAACAGATCATTATTCAAAAATACGGACTTTAATACGGAATGCTGGCATATTCTTTCCAGTATAAACTGTCCCTGTAACAATGAACGGTGGCATCTGAAGAAAGGTTGAGCAGTTTGAGTTTATACTCGTTGGACTTTAGAAGAATGAGAAATGATCTTATTGAAAGAGATAAAGATTCTGAGGGACTTTGACAAGAATAGATTTGACAAGGATTTTCACTTGTGAAGGAATTCAGAATTCAGGGGTGCAATTTCAGAATAACATTTAATATGGAGAAAAGGAGGAATTAGTGTTTGGAAGCATCTTAAGCACAGACTGTGTTGGATAGATTTGTAATCAAAAAGAGAGTTAAGAGGGCAGAAAAATGGAGTTTAGGGCAGGAATCACATCAGCCAGGATCTTATTGAATGTTATAGCAGACTCAAGGGGTTGATTGACCTACTCCTGCTCCTATTTATGCTCTTTAAAACCTTCCACCTATCCCCAACCATGGCAACTATGATCGTAGCAACATTACTGTCACCCTGTAACTAGCTTGGATATGAGGTCAAAGTCAAGACCTTTGATGGGCTTTATGATTCAGAGATGGAGAAGCTACCTCAGCTATTGGGACTACAGGTATTTTCAAAGCTCATGTATCCGCAGTAAACAAACAAACAAACAAAGTCAGATATAAAAAGTCTGCACTTACCCGTCGTGTAACAGTTGGGTCCCGCAAGGCCTTGCCCATCAAATGACCCAAGAGGGTGTTTGTTCGGAGGAACCGCAGACGGATATTAGTAGCTTTGGTGAAGTCGCGGAGCACAGGAGAATAAGAAAAGTTCATGGCACCTGGTCGTCCATTTACCAAGGAAACTACAATCTAAGATGGGAATTTAGGAAAGTTAGTAAGAATATTTAACATCGCCACTTATTAATCTTCACAATCTATAAACATTGCAAAACAATCAATTATTGAGATAACTCAAATAATGCACCAACAAACAAGAAAAATAAACAGTTCTGTTTCGAAACTCACCTGGACGCCTTATCAACCTCTTATGTGGAAGTACTGCAAATAATCTGCATCCATTGTAGGATTTTCAACTACCTAATTTTCTGTTATAACAAAAACTTCATTATAACTTTAAAATGTCTTAAATGTGTCCTGCTATACAACTTAAACTAAAATCTGCATGACACTTTCTGACATTTAATTGAAGAATGGATGATGTGAAATATTTGAAGTCCAGAGCAGAAAAACACAAATCCAACAACTTTCTGGTAACTATTTTACACTCACCTCCCCATTTTCAAGAGGCACAATACGTGAATATTCTGTGGTGCAGATAGCATCATCATCCTTAATAATACGCTCCACAGACTTCGGTCCAAATTTCTCAATGCAGTCTCTTTTGGAAGCTGAAGAACAGAGAGGTGATTACACCAAGTGAAGGTAGATAGATAATGAATGACAAATTCAAAAGTTAAATTTAAGGGTTATTAAAACATTGATCATCTAATTCATAAAACTGACCTTAAGTGGGTTTTAATTGGGCAAGTCAACAAAATTACCGAAGAATTTCCAAATTGTTAATTATGACAAGAACTGTTGACAATTTGGAAAGAAGTCTAAATGCTGATTAAGAGATTACAAATACAATTGAATTAGAAACGGAGAGAGCTTAATAGAAAAGCAGCATATAATTGAAATGAAAAGAGGTTCCAGAACTTTGAGGAACAGAAGGATCTGGCAGTCCTGGTACATGAATCACAGTCAGTCTGCAGGCATAGTAAGCATGAAACCAAATGCAATGTTGCTGTTTATTGTGAAGGTAATGCAATCTAAAAGTACAAATGTTTTGCTCCAGTTATATGGGACAATGTTAAGACCAGTTTGGATGTTTTGAAGATTGGATGTAAATGCTTCAGAAGTACAGGCTGACCACCATATCCACGGTTTCTGTGGTTTCATTTACCTGCGGTTTACCACGGCCCAAACACAGGGAACATTCCAGAACCAGGGACCAGGGGCTGCTAGGAAGGTAAATTTTCCATTTAAATGAAAAGGTTCACAACTATCTGTGGTTTCGGGCTTCCACGGTAGGTCTTAGAATGCATCCCCCCGTGGATATGAGGAGTGGGAGGGTGGGGGGGAGGGGGGAGCTATTGTAGTTCAGAAAAGGTTCGTTTGACTAATAACTGAGATGAAGGGGTTATCTTATGAGGAAAGGTTTGCACAGGCTGTCCTCCATACATTAGAGTTTTTAAGAACAACAGCTAACCTTATTGAAACATTATAAGATCTGAGAGAACTTCATACGGTGAAAGCTGAAAGGGGAGACTAGAACTAGAGGGTCACAGTTAAAAGTTGAGAGGGAAATGAGAATAAATTATTTTTTCCCAAGAGGGCTGTGAATCTATGGAATTCTCTTCCACAGACAGGGTCACTATATATTTTTAAGGTAAAGGACAAAGGGTTTTGGGTAGGCGGGATGTAGAGTTGAGATTAGATCAGACATGATCTTATTTGAATGATTGAGCAGGCTTGAGGGGCAGAATGGCCTACTACTGGTCCTAATTCATTCTGGCGTATGTTATGTTGTAGGAATGGTACTTTAATATCTGCATCATATGAACCACTTCGCCCTGTGATGGAAGCAAAATGTCGTTGGTCATGCACTTATCATGGATTGATCGAGTGCAAAGAAGGCAGGGCACTGTCATGTTTTCAAGGAGTTGAAAGCTGGTGGGATGTGATCTTGCACCCAGTTTTGCCCACACTGCTAAGTTCTCATCTCAAGCACCATCACTGCAGTGAAGTCCTCAGATGCTGGGCAGGTTAAGAGACTTCGTTTGGGAGAGCATGCCAAGTACTATTCTTTCACCAACAGGAACAGTCTGTACCTAGCCAATCTATCCAGACCCCTTGTAAATTTGGAAATCTGTATAAAATTCTCTTTCAGCCATCCCTTCTTTAAAGAGATGAGCTCCAGCTTCACCAATGCACTAATGAGTGTATCTACAAAGCTGTGGTTGGTGCTATAAGGAACAGAGATAAAAAAAATTGCCAGCACATTAAAAACATTTGAATATTGCACCAGTTACCAATCGCAGCCCCAGCTACCAATTGCAGACAGTACCAACATTTTCAGTGTTAGCTGAGTGGGCATAAGATTACAATAAACAGGCCTACATGCAGATGTACATTTTGTTTCTTATCATGTTTGAAATGCTAGCTATAGATTTCCAACATTGAGTAGTGGTGAAAAAATCTGCATGACTAATGCAGGCCGACAGAACATGTCAGGGTAATCTGAATTTGTTTCAAGGCATCCTTGTATAAAGTGATCTTCTCCCACAAAGAATTGATTTCATCCCCAAAAAATGATTGAAATGTTCAAGATAACATGGAAAAATACCAATGTCTTCACCCTTGTGCCAGCCAACGCTTGTAATAACAGTTTCGTCGCTGTTCCTTCTCACTCCAATTAACCAATTCCTTTCCTATTTGGCAATGCTTCCTCCCTCTATAGCTGATTTTACGATTCAGCTCTCTATTTATTCTTCTGGGCCACCTGTCATAAGTGAGCAAGTACAGCCTGGGTTACTAACAAATTCAGGAGGGAGCGTTGCCAATTGATTCTGGCAGGGTTGCTGGAATGAAGCAGAGCACCAGCTGATAGGAATGCAGCATTTGCTCTGGTGTCCGTGGATTCTGGAGGAATCACTCAACCAGGTCCAAGCTGAGATAGGATAGGACAGTGTTGTAGAGCAGCCCTTCTGTATTTCACCTGAAAAGTAGGATTAATTTATATCTTCATTACAAGGGCATAGATAACATCTTGCCTTCGTTGACTTCACAAAGAAAGAAACTCAAAACCCTGGCTGCAAAGTTTGCACTATTAAGATTATATTTAAGGTGCTTCAGAATTGCAACAACAGAAATTATGTTAGGTAAAAAAGATTTAATATATTAATATTATTTGGGAACATGGGTTCGAAAGTATAGGTAAATGTAGAGGGTTTTTGGCTTTAGTTCTGTGAATGTGTTTATTTTTAGGTGGGTTGGAAAATTATTTCTTTTAGTACTAGTCAAAACAGCATTTCCAAGAAAGCATTCAACTTAAGCTAAGGGACTAGATCAGCAATTAACTCATCAGTTAGCTTAAGTGCTTACAAAATTGAGTTTTTACATAACCTACAGCAAGAGGAGTTGGGGTCACAAGCTAGTTCCGTTCGGAAGAAAAGATCTCTATCAGAAGGGAAGTTTTAGCTTTGACAGTTTCCAGGATGAGAGAGCTGGAAAAAGTAAAGCTGTTTTAATAGTCCAAGTACCAAGAGCTGGACAAAGCCCTGTACATTTCTTATGGAGTTCTGCAGGGCCAGTCAGTGAATTAGAGTGTGTGTGTGCGCGCGTGTGTGTTATGAGTGAGTAAGTGAATGTGAGATGGAGTCAGAGAGAGCATCACATCTGGTGAATGTGCAGAAAGCTACTTAAAGAAACACTTGTGACCTCATTAATTAGTAAAAAATGAATGCAAAGGGTTGGAATGAGACTTCACTGTGATTGAATGTAAACAATATTACTGGCATAAGGTGTTGATTCTTATTTTGCTCTTTATGTTAAGATCTTCTCAAATTTATTGACCTATCAAACCATGTGATTCTAGAATCTGACCAGTATTACTATCAGCTGGGATCATAGTAATTTATAATATAGCTTATGACACATCAGTATGGTACAGCAACAATAATTCATATTGATGTAACATAATAAAACATCTCAAAGTGCTTCATTTGACATTAAAAAGCAATATGCTAATATTATGGTGTGGAGAGGTCCAAGAATACATTTACTCAATACAATGTGGTGCAGACTTCATATATAAAAGACTAGTTAGAACATCATTTAAGAGAGTCCTGTGAACAGAATAAAATGATTTGAAAACCCTATGCCTTGACATGACAAAGGATAAAAGGGCTTATGCCTGAAATGTCGATTCTCCTGCTCCTCGGACGCTGCCTGGCCTGCTGTGTTTTTCCAGTACCACATTTTTCAACTCTGGGACTCCAGCAACTGCAGTCCTATGACAATGGATAAGTTGTGTGTGCAAAAACCAAGATGGGAGTTTCATCTTCTAAGCTGCGGAGTGACAGAATGATCAACCGGGCCATCAAGGAATGGCAGCTAGAGAAGCTGGCCCATTTTAAAATGGGTTAGGCTGGCCTCCTTGACAAAGCATGGATGTCACGTAGCCTGGTGTTAAAAAGGAGGTTGAAGGGGAAAGATGGCAGAAGGGAAAGAGAGCAGAGTAGAAATGGGGTTACTGGGAGCCAGTGGTTTCCCTTAGTGCAGAGGTATGTAGGGTGGCCAAATAGGGATCGATGCTTCCCTTCCAGTCCACAAAGGAAATGATTAAACTTACTTGGAAAACTTCTTTAGTGTTCCAAGTTTCAGCTATCAGAAACTGGCTATCTATGACCTATATTGGAACATTGCCAGCGTTCAATGGAAATGACAAGACCAAATGAGCAAAAATGGAATTGATTCCAGCCTAGCACAGCAGAGCAGTCTATGCCTTTGAAAATCAGGTTAAAACTGCTGCCGAGTGGGTCGAAGGTGAGTATTTCAATTTAATGGCCAATCCACACACTGGGTGTGGAGAGTGTAAAATATATGAGAACTTGTATTAAATGCTTATGTACATTATTTTAAAGACCAGTTCAACAGTTTTCAAATGTTAATGCCTTTGTTAAAGCAGTTGATCTAATAAACATAAAATGAATGACTTAAGCACATTATACACTGCCCTTGATACAGTTTAGTTTTATAGAAAATAGGAGCAGGGAAAGATTATTCAGCCCACCAACCCATACCACTATGTTCATGGCGGATCCTCTATCTCAATGCCATATTTTCACTCTGTTCCCAAACCTCTGGTCACCTTTAGCCTGTAGAAATCTATTTCCCTCTGAAATACATTCTGTGATGTGGCCTATACAGCCTTCTGTGGTAGAGAATCCCACCAGTTAAAGTCAAACTCAGTGGAAGGGCTGGGGAGGAGGATATCAAAACAGTCAAAGTTGAAGCCTCCTGCACCTTCCCAATTGGTCAGATTAAATTTACCCACTGAGCGGTGTCAAAACTAGTTAATGTATTTGCTTTGGTGGTTAGCAGTAATGTTGACAGGAAAAAGACACTTGACCCCAGAGACTACCTTCATGCTAACTCTACACTACAATAATACTGCAACACAGCTTGAAGCTGTTGCTGCTACGCTATTAGATTTTTGCATGGCAGCTGACTCCCACAGTGCCAGAATAAACAAACAATAGTATGTTCATGTGTTTGCAGTAGCTTAAAAATAAAGATTTTCAATATTACTTCTGACCACAAGAGATCACTTGATACCAGAAGAAGGACCATAATGATCAGGAATTCATCGTTTGCAGTGATATGTTTGATTGGTTGATTGATTTATTGTTGTCACATGTATCAAGATACAGTGAAAAGTGTTGTTTTGCATGCTACACAGGCAGATTGTACCATACAAAGTGTGTCAGGGTAGCATAACAGAGTGCAGAATATAGCTTTACAGCCATAGAGAAGGTGCAAGAGAGAAATCAGAATGAACATTTGAGTGGTCTGTTCAAAACGTCTGACAACAGAAGGTAACAAGTTGTTCTTGAACCTATGATTCGGAGATGCCGGTGTTGGACTGGGGT
>NC_057729.1:43445038-43485390 GCF_004010195.1 Chiloscyllium plagiosum | reverse complement strand
GCACACTAGCTTTCGGAGCGATGCTTCTTCATCACCTGATGAAGGAGCGTCGCTCCGAAAGCTAGTGTGCTTCTAATTAAACCTGTTGGACTATAACCTGGTGTTGTGTGATTTTTAACTTTCTTGAACCTATTCATACACATACTAAAACATCTGCCTGATGGGATCGGATGGGGTCTTTGATTATGTTGGTTGCTTTTGCGAGGTAGCAGGAAATATAGGTGGAGACAAAGAATGGAAGGTTAGTTTGCGTGCTATAACCCTAACGTTGGTGACTGCTGGTTTTATACTATCTAAACCCTTGCCTTGGGTGAAGGCTTCAAACTGGGAACAAACTTTGACCACTTGCCTTTCCTGCAGTTCCCAAATTAAAGTCAAAAATTCAAGTCACTACAGAAATAAAAATCATTTACTTCAAATTCTTGCCCCTACTCTTACTCTAGTACAAACCACAAACAACTGCCCCAAAATTATTTAAGATGGACAAATGTAACAAATACAGAATGTACAGTACAAATTAGAAACTGCTCCAGAAACTGAGCAGATCTGGCAGCATCTGTGGACAGAGAGTTAACATTTCTCAGAACAACTAGTTCAATACTGCCAATCTTACAAAGTTTGTGCAGCAATTTCTGTTTTTGTTTCAGATCTTCAGCATTTGCAGTTCTTTGATTTATTTTACAGAATATAAGATGATGCACTTAGACATCCAGATACAAAACACAGAAGTAGGAAGAGGTCAAACAGACTCTCAAGCCTGCTTTGCCACAATGAATGATGAGGATTCATCCTCCAATTTTATGTTTTTGCCTGGTCCCCATTATCCCTGTCCCTGAATGTTCAACCACCAGTCAACCTCATTCATGAATATACTTAACGACTGAGCAGGAAAAGCTCACAGGTATGCAGAACTCCAATGATTCACACCTCTCTGAATGAACTGTTTAGCTCAAAGAATCTGTTTGGTATCATCTTTGATCTAATGGAGCAATTTTATTAATAATCACTGACTTTGCGCCATTTTAATCTGAATGGTCATTGTGACAGATGAGAAATACATTTTTCTTCTCTTCTATTTCTACTGCTAGGCACCACAAGCAGGAAAACAACAACAAAAATGCATAAATCATAAATGAAACAGAGAAAATTAACATCTCCAGCTTCTTTGTCAACTTATTCTGTACTGTGAGCAGAGGAAAGCGTTTAGTAAGCATATCTTGCTTTGATCGAGATTATTGTGACAGGAGAAATCCATACATGGGTAAACTAGCTCAAATCAGATTTGTCCCTGAAAGGTTACTGCCACTCTTTCAGCAACAGGCAAGAACAGCCACTTAAACCTCCATTTCCACAGCTGCTGTAATGACCAAAGACTTTCACAGTGGCAGATGCAACATTCACTAAGCCATCAGCTGCTAAATTGTGGATTTCATTGCAATATTTTATTAACCATTTAAACTAGGCAGCCAGTTATCCTGGATCACAAGCACAAGATGTGAGATAGTCCACCAGATATTTTTTTAATTTAAACAGTTGGTTGACGGTTGGTAGTGAAAGCATTCTAAGCTGCTCCTCAATGAAACATTCCAAATTCCAAACCCTCTCAACAGCTGTCCATCAAGCCTATTGGTGGCACACTACTGAAGGCCTGCTTGAAACCACAACAACAAGTGCTCATGTAGTCCTCAATTTGAATGGAATGCACTCTTTAAATCTAAATATTTCCCTAAAAGACTGAAAATGTAAAAGATTTTTCAAAACGTTTTCAGCATTTCAGACAAGTAGTTATCCTTTTTATATGACAGCAACACTGCCTGCCACTAGACCATTTTGATCATAGACACTTGTTAATTTTTAAATAAACTTGTTGAACCTGTGACTTTATTGTTATGAGCAGGACAGATGAAATGATTACCACAGCCTCTTCAGAGAGGACTGTATTTAATGAACCACTATCTCTATTGGTATCACTTTTTGGGCATTCTCTGCTTGTGGCTAAGTTCACCCTCTATGATAACAGCTTTATCACACAAGCTTTATCCTAGACCTCATTACAAACCCTCCTGATGAGGCAACTCCAAAAGCCTCTGCCTCTGGTTTTATCATTGGCAAAAAAACTGTTGTGTTTGTAAACGTCTTAATAGTTTAATTAATTATGACATCTTTGTTCCCTGCATTCACATGACTGCTGACTCCATAATGAATCTATATTAAAGGCAATTCTTAAGCATCTCCATAGAAGGTAGCAGAGATTCAATTAACTAATTATTCACCAAAAAAATAGCAGGAGCATAGAGTTTAAACATTCCTCTGTCTCAAAGTGAGGCTGCAATGTTGTATGGCTCTACTAATTTATCCCTGGCCTGTTCTGAGTTGATGATTTGTGAAGCTACACATCAAGAGAACAATGGACATCATACTGTTTAATTTGTACAGGTCTGAAATGGTCAATACTGAGGAATGTCTTAAACACCATCCACAACGATGTCATATGGACTTGATTGCCAAACAGCTTAGTATCTCAAGGGAGTAAAGCATAATATCCAGGTCCTCTTCACACATTCTGGAGCAATACTTAATAACATACCCTGTAATAAACATGCAATAAACTATTTCTTGCTCAAATCAAGAGCGTCTTTCTGTTAGACCGGCAAGTGGTACTCCTCTACCACACCAGACCCTGAAGTTCACTACGAGAAGATGATGGCGACAGCATGCCTATATGGTGAGGTGAATAATGAGATTCAAGGAGAAGTAGTGAAGAAGGAATCTTATGGCATTCCATCTTTTGTGTAAAAGAATAGAGTTTGCTTAATAATCAGATTCATCCCACTATGATGCATCACAGGCACGCTCAATGAATACAGAAAATTGGGCAAGATCACAGATTCCAGTGAATGTAATGAGGATACTACAGTTCTTCACCAAGGGTGATGTTACTGAATAACCACACTGTTTGGCATAAAATACATAATTATCATTCCATAGAAGGGATGGAGTCCACTTTAGAAAGAAACCAGGAATGTGGAACCTGAGGCAACATCTTGTGCAAACCTTGAACTTTGCATCAGGTTTTAACTGAGACACTGGCTCCCTTTGCAATTACAGAAAGCTAAACTACATCACAGTCTTGCTGTGATGTAATCCCATTTGCTACTTTTTCAGTACATTAACATTTACTTAACATTTTTCTTCTGCACAATTATCTCATTCTCTACCAATTGTGAACAGATACTTGTGGCTGTACATTCCATATTTTAATAGCTTGGCATGATATAACACCATAAACTGCTTTATAATCATAAAAAAAATTAAAACGATCAATGTCAAATAGACACAGTAAAGACTCATCAATACATTGCCGACCAGTGAAGGACAAAAGGTTCAGGAAAGGTCAGTCTTACAAAATTTCAGCACTTTCTGCTAAATACTAAATTTGAGTTTGAAAGAAAATAATCAAGGAAAAAAATCAAATGTGCCTGTGCTCGTATTTAATTAAATTCTGTTAATTAAATAAACCTGGAATGGGTGAGTAATGGTGACCAGGAAACAACAAGTTTGGCATAAATAACTCATTTGGTTCACATGTCCTACAGACAAGGAAATCTAGCACGCTTATCTGATTTGACTTTTATGTCATTCTACACCCACAAAGTGTGACTCACTCTGAACTGGCCGAACAAGTCACTCAGTTTCCTAAGAATGGACAATAAATGTTGGCCTCACACACTGTGAACGTATAATTTAATGAAAGCAACTTAAATTCTGCTGTTGATAAATCTTAAATCACTCCTTCTGGTTACAATCCACTTTTTTCAAGTCCAATCTTGTACAACTACTGCTTCAGGCTAGCCTCACGTCTGGAGACGAAGTGACCCACAGCTCCTACATACAATGTATCACCACGGCAATATCACTACAAAAGGTAAAATAAATCGCAAGTAATTGGCATCAGTCATCTTCAAATTTAAACTCTATTCCAATACAAACTGCCTCTTGGCATTCATGCCTGAGCAAAGTTGCACAAGAATAACATTTACAATGGATAGGGTGTGGAGAAATGTTTTAGTCACTATGCAATGAAGTAAAATTTCTTCAAAGAAGAATGCACTTGTTAGTGATTTCACTACACAAAGTAAGGCTTCCCCCAAGGGCAGCTGCCTAGTACTTCTGAAATGTTTCACAGGAATGTATGTAGCTGAAGTGAGTGACAAGATGTTTAAAATCTCACTAGCTCCAGTGATTGCAAATCCAGAACCAACCACTTCCCCTGGGCTTTGAGAGGTGGAGGCTGAGAAAAAAAACAACAAACCACTCTCAGCAAATGAGTAAAACAATCAATAGCATCATTTCCTACTGTATTCAAAGCTTTTGTTTTGGACATGGAAAATATTTGTCCTACGTCATGCGTTAACAATTATACAAGCAAATGATTGAAGATTTGGAAACACATAAAAGTGTTTTAAAAAAAAAGTAATGCTTCAAGCTAATGTTGTAAAATCTAAACTCTCCTTCTGGCCTTGAATATCTTTCTCAAATCTGAATACAGGCAAAATTACTTTCAACCCACTGAAGTGAAATTAATTACTTAAGTCCTCGTTCAGCCATTACTAGCTCGATTTAAGCAAATCGGGAATGAAATATTCCAGTCATAAATGTAAATGTATTATAAGCAAGGTATCCCAAAATGATTCTGGAATTATGAAGAAGAGTCACTAGACTCAAAACATTAATTCTGCTCTCTCCCCACAGATGCTGCCAGACCTGCTGAGATTCACCAGCAACTTGTTTTTGTTTCAGATCTCCAGTTCTTTGTTTTATTATATTATTGTATTCTTGTGTTGCTTTCCTGAAACCAGAATGGCCACCCTCATATGGATTAGTAAGTAGCATATGATCAATTGATTTGAAACCCTCAAATAGGTTTATATAACTAATAAATCAATAACTTGCACTTAATAATATACACAAACTTCTGGTTGAACTCTTCATAGCTGCTGCTCATGGAGGGGACATTGAGGTTCTTGGCTCATGGGCACAGTTAGCTCTTAGAGCACTAACATAATCAGTGCCATGAAGCTGTACATTATTTCAATGATCAACTGAATCTCAATTTGTGAATTTGATGTACAACAAACAATGCCCTGACTGACATTCTCCCAGCCAGGGATAATAGGATGGTAAAAAAAATCTCCTATGTGTCACTGCTCTCAGGTTTGCGTTTTAAGGAGAGGCTGATAAGCTGGAACATTTTTCACTGGAGTGAAAGAGATTGAGGGGTGACCTTACAGAGGTTTCCAAAATCATGAGGGGCAGAGATAAGGTGAATAGCAAGGGTTGATGCCCTAGGGTGGGGGAATTCAAAACTAGGGGACATATTTTTAAGGTGAGAAGAGAAAGATTTAAGACAGGTCATAAGGGGCAACTTTTTTTTCCCATGGAGAGTGGTATGCATGTGGAATGTGCCAGAGGAATTGCTGGATGCAGGTACAGTTACAACATTTAAAAGACAGCTGGATAAGTACATGACTAGAAAAGTTTTGGAGGGATATGGGCCAAACGCAGGCAGGTGGGACTGGTTAGTTTGGGAATACAGTCAGCCTGGACTAGTTAGACCGAAGGATCTCTTCCCATGCTGTTTCACTCTTTGACTCTATCTGCTACTTTCATTTGGTTCAGAATACACACCCAGGAAACATGAATAGAAGAATCTCGTTTATACTGTTGTCCATCAGTAAGAAACTCCTACAGGACATTATATATACAATCATACCCTCTCTACCATTGGTATTCAGTGGATAGTGTATGAAGCTGAATGAGGAATATAGGCTGCATTACCTTTATATTAGTCACAACATGGAGAAGAATATTCCCAATGAAGGATTTATTTAGTCAGGAATGGAGGTCTTTACACTAGACCATTATTTGACAAATACAGGACTGCCATCTGTTTGAAGTTCATGCTAAGGATGCCTCACTAAAAACCTGGCTCCATGAATTTAGTCGCAGGATCAGTTCCTGTGCAGATTGGATTGGGCCAACTCATTCCTAAATTCTCGTGCTCTGTACTTTTTTTATGGCACATAAGTAGCAATTTCTACTCCAAAGTAGATTACAGAAAACATGCAAAAAAAAAAAATCAATAGAGAGTGAACAAAAAGGGAGCGTGCAGAATCATCAAGTAGAACACTGCACCTTAAGAGTGCACTGCATGCTTACTAACAGGTGCTGGTTCAATTCCGTAAAGATTTTTTGAACTGACTGCACCAGGTTTACTCATGCAAATAACAGCAAAACTTCCTGTACACTGGGAGAATAATCCGCCGCCTGCAAATATACTTACAAGCAAAATACTGCCAAGGGGAGTAAGTTTCTCCAAAGTCTGTAGATCGCTCGAGGACCCAAAGATCAGGCCGTGGAGAATTTGCAAACTTGATCAGCACGTAAGCCACATGGAAGAGCTGTGAAAGATAAGTTATTTAAATATTTAGAAAGACAGGTTTTGGATAAAACCAGTTTGTCATCATTATGCAGTTGCTATGTTTATTTGTATTGACTTGCGTTAGCATTGATAAACTGATGATCTTGTGAACACATACTGTCATTTCCCTACTAGATTTGATGGGCTGGACTTTCATATTTCCAGTTTCCATAGACGTAGATATACAACTCATTAAAAGCATACATAGTCAGGTTGGAAATGTAAAAGGACATGAAAATCCAAGTTCAGATACATGCTGGAAAGCTCTTAAACTGTTCTAATTGGAAGAATGTTTCCCAAACAATAGGAAAATTTGGCAGGATCTAAAATAGACAGATGATTCATTCCACCACATTGACATCCAGTTGTTGAAGGTGAAAGTTGCTCCCATTACCTTTCACTTTAAGCGACAGCCAGACAAGCAGACTAAACACACTGCACATTCACTACAAATTACACACAACATGCAAAATCCCATAAAATACAAGCAATCCTTTATGTTAGTACACTCTTGTAGCATCTTTCACCAAAAAGACAATGACTTGCATATAGCAAAGTTCTGCAACACCAGCTACTCTTCCATAATCTGCCTAGATAGACATTCTTCTGTGTCAGCCTAGACAAGCACCTGTGTCTTATCATAGATTCATGAGTTGGCCTGAATCTTGATCATAAGAGACATTTTATCTTACTTTTTGAAAATAGTTATCTATGTTTATAATTTAAAAAGACAAAACTGGAAACAGACTACAAAATGAAATATGAATACAAGTTTGTGCCAGTCTTGTTTTTTTCATTTGAGTAAGAGCAGTGTCTCTCTTAATGTACTGCATTGCTAACTCCACTTTAAAAGTGGTGCATGTTATGAATGTTGCTGACATCTGCCTTAGATAGAGTCCATGGGTTATTGTAATGTGGGGAATGGATTGTTGTTGAACCACGCTGTGTGGCCATCAACCATCCACCATATACATACTTAATAACTGGCAAGAAATTGGAAATGTAGATTTCCTTTCCTAGCAAAACAGCAGACCAATTATTATATTGCTAAAGATTTTTTTTCCAGCTGTGTTCAACTCAGACAGCACAAACCAGATTTCCAGGCCCTTTTTAATTTGAAGTCAGATCAGACTCGAAATGTTAACTCTCTGTTTCTCCATCCACAGATGCCACCAGATCTGCTGAGTTTCTCCAGCATTTCCTGTGTCTCCTTTTTGATCAGTTTAGCAGAGTACCAGGCCCGGTGAATGCTCTCATCTACTGGCTAAGTAAGCACCCAGATTCCTCTCTTTTAACAGCTGGAACATAGCTTAAAAAAAAACAGTGCTGCCCCTCCACTGTTCCACTTATTTTGTTTCCCTTCTCCCTGTTCACTCAGAACTGCCTTCACTCTATGGCTTTGTAAGCTCTGTTCCTCTGATTCCCTGGTTCACTCAGGCCATTCTAGCCTCTCACTGACCCCACCCCCAACTAACTTTGGGTGTCTCTTTCTGCATTCCCTCTTGACACACCTGTCCATGTGTCAGAGCAGCAGTCAGACTCTGGAGGTATGGAGTTCTTTCCAGGAAGTGGAATAAACTGGGGAGAGAACCTCTTCTACCAACTACATCCTGGGAGTAGCTCACACTCATTCACATTTGTGTAGTGAAATTACGACTTTCAAAGTGTAAAGCATCTTGACTAAAATTAATAATTTCTAAACTTTTAGATTGGTCTCTATTTATCTCCTGCCCTTAGCACTGGGAAGACATTTCAGTTTGCAACCGTTACTCATTCCTCACTTCTAGTTTTTAAATGGAACTTGCTTTCCTCCACAACATACTCTCATAATCCTTTGATATACTCTTGCACTGCATGTTCTTCATTCTCTACTTTGTACAAAGTTTGAGTCAGGATTGTAAGTTTCTGCTCCTTCACAATCGTATTGAATAGAAGGGGATCTTCTGTCCCCTTAAAGCCTGCCATCAAACTATTAATCTGGATTAGTGGCGCTGGAAGAGCACAGCAGTTCAGGCAGCATCTGAGGAGCAGTAAAATCGACGTTTCGAAACTATTAAAGCTTGTCTATTCCTTCAGTGTAGGATAATCACCATTTATTCTTCCTGCAAACCATAACTGTCAAATTCCATGTTCGACTTCGAGTCATAGAGATGTACAGCATGGAAACAGACCCTTCAGTCCAACCCGTCCACGCCGACCAGATATCCCAACCCAATCTAATCCCACCTGCCAGCACCCGGCCCATATCCCTCCAAACCCTTCCTATTCAGATACCTATCCAAATGCCTCTTAAATGTTGCAATTGTAGCAGCCTCCACCACATCCTCTGGCAGCTCATTCCATACACGTACCACCCTCTGCTACACTATACAATACCCACTACTACCTCAGATTCACACCCCACTCCAAATATTCACTATGAAGCAGCTCACTGCATAACAAATTCCTATGTAAAGAAATTTTGTTTAATCTGCGTCCTCATTTTTTAGGCAACTACCTTGGACCAATGATCATTCATCACTGTCTCTTCGTCCTAAGGAATTAATCTTGCCTCCACCCCGGTCCATGTACACCATTGACATCTTTTACGATTTTAAAGGAAGTTATATTATGTCGCCTGTTTATCCTGCTCCAGTGGAAATAGTCCCAGCACCACAAGGTGAACATATAAATAGGAACTAGGGCCATTCTGCCTCTCAAGCTAACATTGCCATTCAATACGATCATGGCTTGCCTGACTGTAACCTCAGAACTTGCATTCTTGCCTATCTGGATAACCTTTCACTTTCCTGCTTAATAAGAATGAATAGAGTCTAAAATGAGACACGAACTCTGTTTTTACTATTTTTCAGGAAAAGAATTCTAAAGACTTGCCACCCTCAGAAGAAATTTCACCTCAACTCTGTTTTAAACGGGTGGTTCTTGAGTTTTAAACAGTGACCCCGCCCCCAGTTCTGGAATCTCCCAGGAGACAAAACACCTGTTCTCTATTCTCTCTGTAGAAGGCCTTTCCAGATTCAATCAACACCTCTCACTCTTCTAAATTCCAATGGATACAAGCCCAGCATGCCCAACCTTTTCTTGCAAGACAATTCACTCAGAGTCAAAGTTATACAGTATGGCAACAGACCTTTTGGTCTAACCAGTGCGTGCTGAACAGTATCCCAAACTAAATTAGTCCCACCTGCCTGCTCCTGGCCTATATTTCTGCAAACCTTTCCTATTCAGGTGTCCATCCAAATATCTTTAAACGTAATTGTACGTGCACCAACAACTTCCTCAGAAGTTCATTCCACACGCAAACCACCCTCTGCGTAAAACATTTTCCTCTTAGGTCTTTAAATCTCTTTCCTCTCACCTTAAGAATGCATCCCCAGACTTGAAATTTCCCATCTTAGGGAAAAGATAACTACCATCAATGCTATCAATACCTCTCACTATTTTATGAACTTCCATCAGATCACCTCTCAACCTCCTGCGCTCCAGTGAAAAATGTTACAGCTTTTCTTTATAAATCAAACCTTCCATACCCAGCAACATCCTAGTAAATTTCTTCTGAACCTTCTCCAATTTGATAATATCCTTCCCATAACTGGGGAAATCAGTACTCGACACAGTACTCCAGAACAGGCCTCACCAATGTCCTGTACAACCTCAACATTGTGGGTGGCACGGTGGCACAGTGGTTAGCACTGCTGCCTCACAGCGCCGGAGACCCGCCTGGATGCTGCCTGACCTGCTGCGCTTTTCCAGCAACACATTTCCAGCTCTGATCTCCAGCATCTGCAGGCCTCACTTTCTCCCCATACTACAGTGACTGAGCAAATGAAGGCAAGCATGCCAAACGCCTTTTAACCCTGACAATGCGTTATGCAAGACTAATTCCAAATGTCAGTGGGGTGAACATCCCTGAACTGTTCCAAATATATTTACAGTTATCCATGATATCCTTGATATAATCCTTGTGAATTTACACAGTGTAACATTTACGGTTTGAACATTCTTTCTATCGTAGGATATTTAATTCTGTGCGTACACTCTTGCCTTTGTCCTACCACGGGGTTCTACAAATTTCTCATGTCTTCCTTATTTTTGAGAGTCACATCCCTTCTGATAAAACCCAAAATGCTACTGACCTTTTTTAATACACTATCTTTACTGTCATTCATTCCTTCACAGAATTATATATCAAACCCCTAAGTCTTGTCATTCACCAAACACCTATCTGTAACATTCATTTGAACGTATCAGCCCGCTCCCGGTGTGTAATTTTAACCTAGCATGCTGGCAAATATAATCATTTAACTGATGCACATGCAGAATCAGGCTGACCAACTTGTTTGTATTTGTCACAGAAGATAACAAGCTCTTGACCTTCCATGTTAAGAATTTCGAACTCGCTGCATGTGTAGATAGCTATGCTAATTCCTTGCATTTCTCCTAATTTCTGACAAACTGGCCTACCCTAGATCTACGTTAACAAGGCTGCTGCTGTGAATGACGCACAGCTTTATCCATTGCCGCTTCTTGCGTTTTGCTTTGAAGGCAGAAATGACTTGAGATAAAATCTCAAACAGGCCAATGTTTCCCATCGAGATAACAACCCGATTCCCTAAGAGAGCACATATCATTAAGACTTGCATTGATATAACAACTCTTATGACTTCAGGACATTGCAAATGCTGGAGATAATGGGTGAAATTTAACAGCATGCCCTGTGGCAGCTCTGGTAGCAAATGGGGCATTTAATTAGGTGCAGTTCCAACTCCACACAAATTAAGTTTGTGGTGGGAAAAACACATGGTCAGCCTTTCCACCTTGGTGCCAAATAGAGACCATTAATCAAAGCTCACAGAAGGTCCTCATCCTGCTGTAACTAGCATTAACCCAGAAGCAGCAGTGGGCTCACTAAACAGGAGGTTCAACAAGCAGCTGTGCCTGGTTGCTTTTAGTTCCTGGGGGTGATTCTCTTTCAAAGGCCTGATTAAGGAAGCAAGCATCAGGAAGAGCGAGAGGATGCACTGACAACCGACCTTGCTGCTGCCAGAAGTACCCACCACTATTATGATGTAAATTGGACACCAAGTTCTTGTGACCACCCAAAGCAACTAAATAAAGAAATTCAGAAGTTGCTGACAGAGTTTGCCTGCTTTTGCACCAAAATATCCACCATTGGTACCTCACTGACAAATTCTGTATTGAACTTAAACTGCAAGTGAAAATTTACAGTAATTATTCACAAGTTATGCACTAAACATCCGAAAAAGTTCAATTCTTGCCCTCAAGTGCAAGTTTATTTTTAATGAAGTCTCATTTATTGCCAGATAATCTCTCTTGTGCTTGAAACTGAACTTGAAAGAAGTGCGGAATCAGATTCCTTTTCTCTTTGTTAATCCAATCTTTATTTCCCTCACTTCATTTCACTTTCTGTACATAACTTCAGAATGAAATAAATGTATTTGTTTCGACTCTGAGGTTGGCTTTCCCATCCCAAAGTGGGGTCAAACATGTATCGAGAGCACTTCAAAATGATGAGCAAGGCCCATATCTGCATTCTCAGCATCGGCAATTTTCCCTGGTCTAAGATAATGCAGGTTGGGTGGAAGTCTGCATACTGGTGTCTTAATAGAGCTGACACTTTTGCAAAAGTGGGAAATTTAGACTTTCCGCTAGTCAGGTTAGTTAGTTGACTGGCAGGATAAACCAGGGTTTGGAGGCAGGAATCTATACATAACAGTTACAGTAAATATTGCCTACCCGATATCACAAACAAATGATCAAGCCTCAGTTCAGTGGGTGGTAATAGTGCTGTCTGAAAAGGAAAATTACCCTTAAACAAAATGGTTGCATGTTGTTACAATTGACAGCTGTTAAGTTGCCTAGACAATGAATACTACTGTGCAACTGGAAAAGTCTTCAGATGCATTGGAGTGCATCATCCACCAAATTAAATGTAACGTTGCTTTATACAAGAGAGCTATGTGTGAATTTTTTTTTAAATCTCCAGATCTGACAGTATAAACTGTCTTTGATCATTTACCACGTTGGATTTCAGTTTCATAATTTCTTGAAAAGTAGAGTCGCAAGGAGATATGATGGTGAAGGCAGCATTTGGTATGCTTTCCTTTATTAGTCAGAGTATTGAGTACAGGAGTTGGGAGGTCATGTTGTGGCTGTACAGGACATTGGTTAGGCCACTTCTGGAATATTGCGTTCAATTCTGGTCTCCTTCTTATTGGAAAGATGTTGTGAAACTTGAAAGGGTTCAGAAAAGAGTTGCAAGGATGTTGCCAGGGATGGAAGAATTGAGCTGTTTGCGGGAGGTTGAATAGGCTGGGGCTGTTTTCCCTGGAGTGGGGAAGTCCAGAACTAGAGGGCATTGGTTTAGGGTGAGAGGGGAAAGATATAAAAGGTTCCTAAGGGGCAATTTGTTCACACAGAGGGTGTTACATGTATGGAATGAGCTGCCAGAGGAAGTGGTGGAGGCTGGTACAATTGCAGCACTTAAAAGACATCTGGATGGGTGTATGAATAGGAAGCGTTTAAAGGGATATGGACCAAGTGCTGGCAAATGGTGATGAGATGAGGTTAGGCTATCTGGTCAGCATGGACGCATTGGACCGAAGAGTCTCTAAAACTCTATGAATACTCGGCTGATTTACAAGCCAACCTGTCAATACTGCTCAGTGTGGGATTTTAACATAGCTCTCAAGGTGAAGGTGGATTTGCTCATTTTAACAGATTTATAGGCTGATAAGAGCGTTACTGGCTTGACTGGATTATCAAGAAATGTTTGATCATTTCGACTGATGTATGAGCTTTTTAATGATTCCTTCAAGTTATTTTAGGGTTTGAGAGTTCTCCTTATGGTGGATATAGGTGAGAGAGTTGGGGAGTTTGGAAGAAATGGGAGAGAGAAAGGGTGAGGAGTGGTGGTTGGGGACATCTCATACTGACCCATTGGATGAAGGTGTTTTGAATAAATGAGTAAGTTTGACATCAGCTTGCTTCAACGAGGCAAATATAAATCCCACCAGCTGCCAATTGCAAGGAGGAGGCAGGACCACAAAGTTGGGAAATTTCCAATCTCCCAAATCCTACCTCAAACACGGAAATTTAGCCCAATGTGTCTCACTGAGGTGCCTTGAGTCAGATTGGTTGATGACGCACACTGTTGTTCATCCTGCTATAGGGGTTCCATTCTGGTAAGCTCTCATCCACAACTTGCTATTCAAAGGCCCAATGTAACCTACACCAAATAGATATACACACCACACAGCACTTTGCTGCTCACTGTAATGTTGTTTGCGGCTAATGAGTGAAGGTTTTTGATTCTTCTATTTCTTCTTAAATATTTCAAGGAGTAGAGCAACTATTAAACCCATTTCAGCCATTTCCAAAACAGCTCCTTCAGAAGATTTATTGCCTATTTAGAGCCTCGTTGTTTTCAAAGGAAAATGCACAGTGGGTGGTTAAACTCTAACTTGTGTCTGTAAAAATCAGCCTGGCCCCGTGTACCATGATGCTATAAACACTCAGGGCAATAATCAAAAACTACTGTAGGATGAGGCACACCAACTAAAGAAAACGAATTAAATTCCCATATTGACAGATTTCTATTAATTGCTGACAGAGGAATTGCGACTCAGAGAAGGAGCACCTCTGCAATGGTCAAATATATAAGAGAATCCTTAGTCAGTGCAGTAAAGGCTCTTGGATGCCTCATATCGGGACAGAAAATGAATTCTCTCCAAACTGTGAAGTAATCAGCCTCCAACAATCTGAGCATTCATCTCAAAAGGGCAAAACACACAGCTCAGTGTTCAAAATTATCTGCATCAGCAAACGGCACTTTGTGCAAAGAAAATGGCCACATTTCTGTGAGGAAAGATTGACGGAGCAGCATTCCAAAGGATTTTAGCTGGGTCGGCAAGACTGATACTCCTTAGATTTCTCAGTAAATCAGGTATACTGGACAAACCCTCTCCCTGACACCACCAGTACCACCATCACACTTTCCCACAGGACTACAAAACTCAATTTCTCTTGTTGCTTTCCGGATAGATTGGTCTCACAATGTGAAGGGGCACAGGCAGCAAGGAAACTCAATGCCAGCTGACAGGTGGTGCCCACTTTCATTATGCTATCATTACATCATTCTGCCTTTCCTTCCCCCAATCCCACTAAACACCAGAAGGCCCAAGGCCTGGTACCAGCCTACAGTGCTCCTGCTGCTGTTATGCTCCCACTTCCTGATGTATTGGCCTATTCTGGAAAATAGGTTCGCACTGAATGTGTAGCCAAATCATGTTAATGACCATATTCAAATCAGAGAATTGGCTCCTTTGCATCCAGGAGAGAAAAACCAAAAGAAAAATAAATTTGTCATTGAGGTAAGAGGAGGAAAACATAAAAGGTTATTGCAGTAATCGAGTGAATGTTTTAACCAATCATTATTCCAATTCTTCAAAAAAACTATAATCCACACATATCTTTGTTTAAAAAGGTGGCATTTTGCAAAAAAATTAGAAGTGGAAACTTTTAAAAATGATATATGGCCTATTAATGCTGTAGGACTACCTCTCCAAAAATCTCCTAGTGGGGATTATAACAGCACATGGGAAGCCAGATAAATCTGAGGGAGAAAGAAAGTGACAGTTACGCTGAAAGAATTAGATTGAAAAGGGGAGGGAGGCGGCTCACATGGAATATGACCTCCTGTGGGACCCCCATAGCTTGTTTCTCGTCTCTAGATTCTGCGATTCAATCACAAAAGGGAAGCATTTCAGCAGCAGGGCATCCAGGAATTACCTCGTACACTGTCGACTTTTGAAAAATAAATTCAAATTTCCTAACGCAGGCAAGGATGGCCTGTGTTAAGATTTGCAAACTGGAACCGATCAATTCTACAGTATGTTTTCCCCAGATTTGAATTGCATTGCTGCACCTTTAGTTATTGAAACAACCGAATAAATTCCAAAGTTCTTGTACAAAACTAGGAACAAAAACATGTTCCAACTGTAAATTTGGCAGGGATTTGACATAATTGTACATAAATCACTTCTGACTGTGTGGCTGGTTGATTAATTCAGTTGATTCTTCAGGTCAACCTTCTGGCACTCACTAGGGCATGTTTGAGCAGAGGACAGTGCCACACACTGAGCTTTCTCATGTCGGAAGGATTATCTTTTATTTTCTGTTTTGTTTTCTGGGAGCAAACATTTACCAGTGGCGAGTACGGAAATGACCCAAAATACACCCATCATTCTGCACAGGACCATGTCAGTGAGTGAAACTAAAATTGCTTTTTATTCCCCTTTCCTAATTGAATTCCCAGCACTTAGCAGCAGCACTCAAAAGGCAAAAGGTTTTTTAAAGAAGTGTTAGTTTAAACTTACTCCTTCACAGGCAATTCATACATACCTAAAGCTGAAATATCTGGACCAACAGATTGAACCATCACAGTACCTACTCATGGCCTTATATAGACTAAACACTGCACAAATATGCACCGGCTACAACATTACAAATGTGCTGTACACAGCCAGCAAGATGACGCACTTTCTTCCATCCCCCACACACAGATTTTATGCTCTAATTATAACAGGAGAGCTGAACGATCAAATAAAAACGATTACTAACAGTGACTGCGCAATATATTGGGCATCATTTTAACTTTGGCATGACGTTTCAGAAAGTGACAGTGCTATGCGCCACTCCCCCTCTTTCCAGTTTCCCACACAAATATAGACAAAAAGTCTGAGTGATAGCATGGGAAACACGTGTGATTCTGAAGTGGGAGAAGCTTTCCTTAGGTGATACCCACTGTCAGTTAACTGCAGCTGCCTGATATTGCAGAAGAATCTCCTGCATAAGGAAAGGGACAGTCCACATCACGGGCACAGCTTTGCTGTCAAATGCTGGTGTCCATCCTTTGTGATGCCATTCCTGCATGGCAGCAACTTGAACAGCCTCCTTCACTCGTGCTGCATACGGCTGGCAATGGTATTGCAGCGTGCAGGGACTCCCCATGCAGAGAGCACGACAAGCCAACCTATGTGGGAATGCTTGTGGGATCCCTTCTTTAATGGCATTCAAGGGAGCTGACATCAGGAAGTGGGAGAGGGACACAAAGAGCCAATCCCTGCCCTTGGTTGCCAGCCTTCCATGGTGTTCTCCATTGCCAAGTCTACTCCTTGAGTCAGGTCCCATTGTAATTCACCTGTACCTCATCACTTCCTCAGTGAGGCTACCCAATACAGGGCAGCAGTCAGTCTCTGATCGGCTGGCATGCCTCAGTTGCTGGGCAATTAAGTACCGAGGTGGCAGAGGACATTTCTCTACTTATGTGGGGATCACTGAGCAGTAATTAATGCCCATTTTCTATTTGCACATAAGAAGGTGGTAGTGAGCTGCCTTCTTGAACCATGGCAGTCTACCTGCTGTGGGTTTATCCACAATTTCTTTAGGGAGGGAATTTGAGGATTTTGATCCAGCGATAGTGAAGGAACAGCAATATATTTCCAAGTCAGCATTGTGAGTGGATTGGAGGGGATCTTACAGATAATGGTGTTCCCAAGTATCTGCTGCCCTTGTCCTTCTAGATAGAAGTGATTATGGGTTTGGAAGGTGTTGTCTGAGGATCCGTGGTGATTTTCTGCAGTGCATCTTGTTTATAGTACATACTGCAGCTACTGGGTATCAGTGATGGAGGGAGTGGATGTTTGTGGAAATGGTGCCAATCAAGGATTTGGTGCCAAACCACATGGATTTGGAATTTTCTCAAAAAGGGAAAAGGCCTGGGTTTCACCTGTCCCTTCCACAGGATTCTGCCCCATGAACATTTTCCAAACCTAGGAGCCCCAAGACTATTAGATGGGACCAAAGTTGTATTCAATTTCTTCTCCCAGTTTTGGGTATCATCTCTTCACAAAGGGAGTGGAAGAAGGCCACATTGCCAACATAGCTCAATATATTGACACACATTTTGGTCTCACCAAGGGAAGCACGCAAATCTGGTCCCCTTGGGTGTGTGGAGAACCTTGCTGAAAATGTGTTGCTGGAAAAGCGCAGCAGGTCAGGCAGCATCCAAGGAACAGGAGAATCGACGTTTCGGGTATAAGCCCTTCTTCAGGAGAACCTTTCCCATTCAGTTCCCTAGGTTTTATTGTTGTATTCTCTTCCACAGGCACCAACCATCCAGGTGCCCTCACATCGGAGAACTGACTGGATAATATCAGGCACTGGGTCTAGTTCAAAAACCAATCCAAAATTACTACAACTTTCAGGCTGAAAATGCCATGCTTGAATGGATGTCCACCACAATCATATTAGCAAGCCAAACTTCATGGCGGAGAACCTCAGATTCACAAGTGCTTCTTGGATGAAGTAAAAATGTGTTGAAATCCCTGCCAAGCAAAGGAATCAAAATCTTTGGAAAAGTAGGCAATAAAAAGACATATTTGAAAAATAAATCGCAATTAAATTGTATATCTGGAAAGTATTACATCAAAAGCTAAAGGCAACAAACTCAATTGTTTCAAAGGGATTGTTTTTTATTCTTTCACAGGACATGGGTGTTGCTGCCTGGACTAGAATTTATTGCCATTTATTCCTGAACCACACCCTGAGATGTTTGCAAGCCGTTTGAGGATGAGAGAGAAAATGACAAAGCTATCGAAAAAGTGCAGGCTCTTGAAAAAGCTTGAAGAGTTGTAGTGGACTGAACGCCTTCTGTGCTGTATTATTAAACCATTCAAGGTTAGCGTTGTAAACTATAAAAGAATTACACAGTGAAAAAAACAGTTCTATGTACATGAAATACATCCCGTTAGTTGTGCTAATCAAATTTCACAGCTGATTGTATTTTGTTTTAAACTCCACAACTAAATTTGTTTAATGGAGTGATGAGGGGGAGTTGGTTATAAGCAAATAAAGATGAAAGTTAAACTGCACTTCCTGACTATTGTTCCTTTACCTCTCCTGAATTATATTGGTTTGACATAGATTCTCAGGCAGATGTAAGAAACTCCCTTCCCAGCCTGGAGCTGCACTCAATGTAATTGCACAGAATTGGTGTTGCGAAAAAAAGTGGTATCAGACTTGAAACATTACCACTCAGTTTCTCTCTTCACAGCTGATGACAGACTTGCTGAGTTTCTCCATAATTTTCTATGTTTGCATGACAGCAGAATTGGCACAAATCCTACTTTTCCTACTCCTGATTCACATCATCAAAGCTCAGAGTTAGCCATGGAGTTTCTATCTTTCTAATATGTTGTGAAACAAATATAAAAACATATAAAAGTGGCAAATGGCAACAATAATAACGTTCATTTATAGTATACCTGCAACATAGTAAGAAGTCAGCTTAATGGTGCAATCAAACAGAAAACTGACACTAAGTGGCATTAAGAGATAAGAGTATGTCTGGTCACAGAGGTGCATGCCACCCTGACTTGGAACTGTATTGGTGTTCCTCCACAGTCACTGGAGAATGATCACCCTAACTGCACAGAGGGGCAAATGTACTATCCCTTGGACTGCAGTGGCTCAAATGATTACTTCTCAATGGCAATCAGGAATGGCCAAGAAGTAGGATGCCCAACATGGTTTTCATTCATGTGTGCATTCAGGTTGTGGAGCATTTTAAAAGGAGGAGAAAGATGTAGGGAGGAAATGCCAGATTTTGTGGGCCCAGCCAGCTGAAGACAGAGGCACCACTGATGAAGTGATTAAAAATTAAGAGATTAAATAAGGACACAGGACTCTATCAATCTCAATTTTAAAACAAATAGTTGATCTAGTTTCAATCACCATTTGCAGAAAAGAGTTCTGAACGCGCGTGCGAGAGAGAGAGAGCACGAGAGAAAAAGAGAGAGAGTGTGAGTGAGTGAGAACGTGAGTGTGAGAGAGAAAGGAAACATTTCCCAAGTTCATTTCTCAAAGTCCTGGCTCCATGCAGCCTCCTATCGGACACTGTCCGATTAGTAAAAAAAAGTTTACCCCTTCATATTTTGAAAAGTTTTGACCAAATCAGCTCCAATCTTTCTAACTTTGCCCAGGTATCATTCTAACAAATCTTTGCAATATTCCCTCCCAGGTCAATAAACATTACGCAAGGTGAAATAAGGCCAATAATGAACTGCCCAGAATGGCTCACGATATTTAAATTACAATCAGAGGATTTTGTATAGTTGAAGCCTGATTATTTCAATCCTTTTGCATTCCAAGATTTAAAAAGCACAAAGATCTCAAATTCAAAGGACTGGAGGACATAGCAGAGAGGACGCAAGGCCATGGATTAATACTAATAATATTCTACCATGTTAGAGAACTTTAAATTTTAAGTGACAGTCGGTTGACACCAGAAATTTGTAGCATTCGTTGCAAATTGCCGAAATTGAATGACTTGCTACAGCCGTGACTGTTTCTTTAAATTCTGTTGTTGTTACAAATGTCTTAGTTTAAATGAGGTTTAAATTAAGGATATACTTTGGAACCACTATTTTGCAAATGTATTAGTCTCTCTGAGCGGATAACTAATACAATAAAAATAAAGCAACACAAAACAAAACCCCATGAACGAGAACCCTTTTATATGTTTAAAAAAAAAAGGCTCTACCAAACTCAACAGTGACAGCAGGAAAACCAAACAGGAGTGGCACAATGGCTCAGTGGTTAGCACTATTGCCTCACAGTGCCAGCTACCCAGGTTCGATTCCACCCTCGGTTGATTGTTTGTGTGGAGTTTGCACATTTTCCGTGTGCTTCCTCCGACTGTTCCAGTTTAAAGATGTGCAGGTTAGGTGGATTGACCATGCTAAATTGCCCACAGTATCCAAGGGATACGTAGGTTAGGTGGATTAGCCATGGGAAATGTGTGGTTACAGGATCTAGGTTAGTGGGTGTGGTGAAAGGGTTAAAATTATGTCCCAATACATGTGTGAATCATAATGTAACACATGTATTGGGCCAAGCAATGGAGGATACGTAGGTTAGGTGGATTAGCCATGGGAAATGTGTGGTTACAGGGATCTAGGTTAGTGGGGTCGGTCTTGGTGGGATGCTTGTCAGGGTGTTGGTGTGGCCTCAAATGGGCCGAATGGCCTGCTTCCACACTGTAGGGATTCTATTATTCCACAATTAGGAGATGCAAACTAAATATTTAAACTATTTTTAAAGTAGGGATCTGTGTCATATAAACAGATTCATTACAACACAAAGAACAGCAAAGCAAATACTAAAATAGATAATTGCAGAAAAAAAAAGAACATAGGAAGAAAATATAAACCTTAGTTTCTTTCCAGGCAACTTCTTATTACATGTGTTTGTCAAGCTTGAGATAGTAATTCAATCAAAGGATTTCTGATATGAAAGTCACTGTAGTAGATTAATCTTCATATTTCCTTTCTTAGGCATACCTTTCTAATTCCCAACTAGTACCATCTGGAAGGATAAGGGTATTTGCTACATTGAAGTCCACCCCCAACAATTTACACAGTATCCTCACTCAGAGCTCTACCCCTAGTCCTTTATTGTCTCTAGATTAGAATCTTAAAATTCCCTGACTAACAGCACTGTAGGTATCCCTAGGTCTGCAACAACTTAAGTGCCTCACCCCACATTCCCAGGGATGGTTAGGGATGGGAAATCAATTCGGACTTTGTCAGTGGCACCTACATCCAGCAAATGAATAATGGAAAAAATATTAACCTTGAACTGAACTGAACTGAACTGGGGCGGCACGGTGGCAGTGGTCAGCACTGCTGCCTCACAGCGCCAGAGACCCGGGTTCAATTTCCACCTCAGGCAACATTCTCTCAGTGTCTGCGTGGGTTTCTTCCGGGTGCTCCGGTTTCCTCCCACAGTCCAAAAACGTGCAGGTTAGGTGAATTGGCCATGCTAAATTGCCCGCAGTGTTAGGTGAAGGGGTAAATGTAGGGGAATAGATCTGGGTGGGTTGCTCTTTGGAGGATCGGTGTGGACTTGTTGGGCCGAAGGGCCTGTTTCCACACTAAGTAATCTAACCTAATCTGAAAACATTCATTAATGCTTCAGAGAGACAGATGTTCCCATTGAGAGAGCCAGCACTCTAAGGGTTAATCCAATGGCAACAACTAAAGAGAAAAAGTTTTCTGTCAGTAAAAAAAATGCTGTGTAAGGATTAGCGCACACACAGAGTTCACTGCAAACTGTCACTTTGAGGGGAACAGCTCGAGGGTGATGTATTCCAATACAATACGTTTGCATAGCTCGGCAAGTTTAATTAGTATTCAGAGCTTCTGGCACTTTATAAACCTTACAAATTGTGGTCCTCTCTAAGAAATAGTTGAAATATTTTATCCAAACCCGAGACTGTAGAAAGAAAGATGCACTCCTTCATCAATAGTTATTAATTCCAATACATTCTGTGGAAGATTTATCTGTGTGTTAATGCAACTTGGCTCCCAAGTAGTTTTACACATGTACTTGCAATTTTCTTAGGTTGACACTCAACACTCACACCAGGTTCAATCAAGCTGGTTTTCATCAAAACGTAAGGTTGTGGGATGAACATTCCGGCACTGTGTGGAATGGAGGGGAGGGAATAGATTAGCCATATGCTTCAGTATCACAGCTGCATACAACCCCATTCAGACAGTGTCACACTGAGCTTCTATGTATACGTCCCACAGATCCCTAGAATGCCAATCCAAAACACAATATCTTACAAAACTTTTGCCTCTCGCCTCTCCATCCCAACCCCCATCCACAGCCCCAGGCACAACGACGAGATACTGAAAGTTCACAGCTGACCTTCATATGGGAAAAGCTCCTCTCGAGTGTGGTCAAATTATTAAGGCTGTAATTACAACGGAGTGTCAAATCATTTGAAGCTGAGCCTCAATGAGAGAACTGCCACTTTGACTCAACCCTCTCTTCCTCTTTAGATATTAGCAAACAATATCATGCCTCTCAAAAATATTAACATGCTGCAAGTCAAATCACACACTCGGATACAGATTCACTTTCATTCTAGTTCAAAGAACCTTGCTCGCTTGATGTTTCATGGGATTAAGAGACGGAAATTGCTGCAGGCAAGGAGCCTCACTAGACCTGCATGCAGGGCTTAGAATCAGTGATACTGGGTTGTAGTTCTAATTCTGACCCTTGTTCAGACCTAAGAAAGCCTTGCAATTTAAACATCTGCTTGCATAAAGCCACATAACTCCACCCTCTCAACCACTTCCAACGATTACCACCAGCACTTTCAAGTGCACACGATAGAACTGACTGTAGAAACCATACAGATGCTGTGCTGTGCGGCAGTAAATGTGAATGTTGAATTTACCTGGAATACTAGTTAAATTCAATCATTCAAGGCAACCATGTCCATTCTCATTTGCCTATATTATCAGATACTGGTTGGCACAACCAAATCAACTTTGCTTTCCAAGCAAAATACATTGATTGTTTCAAACTTCCAAGCATCAAAGAGATACACGACAAGCTGCGGTTAATTCTCCAATTCTCAACCCCCAACTTGCCTTTGCAGCAGTCTATCTCCTAGCACTTGCACCCACTCCCGCACTTCCAGCATCAAATTTTTGACCTAATCAGGGAGTTAAAATTGTTTGGGCCTCAGGCTTGCCCCTTGAACCTTGTTAAAATTCAACCTTCTACCATCACGTTACTTCAGGGAGGAGAAAGTGAGGTCTGCAGATGCTGGAGATCAGAGATGGAAATGTGTTGCTGGAAAAGCGCAGCAGGTCAGGCAGCATCTAGGGAACAGGAGAATCGACGTTTCGGGCATTAGCCTGAAGAAGGGCTAATGCCCGAAACGTCGATTCTCCTGTTCCCTAGATGCTGCCTGACCTGCTGCGCTTTTCCAGCAACACATTTCCATCACATTACTTCAAATACCATAGCAAGCAACATAGGCACGAAAAAAATCACCAAAAATTATATGTGGCTGCACCAAATTCCACAGACTTACCAAGATCATTGAAAATCACCAAAATTACCTTACAGAAGCAGTAGATTCCTAGGAATATTGCATGGCTCATACATTATAATTTAAATCTAATCAATTTGCTGGAAATAACTTAGTGAGGGTTATCAAAACAACCTCGCTTGGACAAAGTTCTAAACAAGTTGGCATTTCTACTCCCTCCTCCCCAGTCAAGGTTGTGGTAAGTTTGTGGAAATTTTGTTTGGAGCTAAATATTTCCCCAAGATTTGCAGGATCAGGTTTTATCTGTTGTCCTGATCCCAGTCCAGTTGCCACTAATGGATTTTGATAAATATGCAAAGTTTCCTCACGAATCTCTGCCAAGCCCAGCAATGCTCAGAAATAAGCAACGTCACAGAAAATATTTGTCATACCGTAAAGAATACCAGACCAAGGAGAGCCGATGAGTCCTCAGGATCTGACTGAAATAGCTCCTTGAGGCCTTGGACTGGTCAGTGGACAAGGGAAAGGGGGCTAAGGGAAAGGGAAAAATGTATGAACTACAGGGTGCTTACATTATAATGGACATTGTGCTATTGAGTCATTGAGAGAGCTTTTGATAGAGCTTAAAAGGTGCGTCAATAGTCCTCTCCTGAAGCCTTCCACCAATGTTACACAAGAGGCCAAGGAAATTGGGATGGATTAGCACACTGTACAACAGAGGCAATTCAAATCCTTAGGTCTCGTCATTTTGCTGCCCAGCTGAAAAACTATTTGATCTCTCAAGTCTACAGAACTTGGCAAGGTTAAACATCTAAAATTGGCAACCAACACCCAACAATTACGATCTGTGTGTTTTTTTCTGCACCACATCATCCTTGCTCTGATGTTCGGTAATGTGCGTTTGATTAACTGCCTTTTTGAAATATTAATTACAGCACCCCAGTGATTCAGGGGACAAATAAAACCCACTTCAGGAGTCATGGAGACCACAAAATCAGAGCACGCCCGCTGTAAACCGAGCTAGCTGATCTTAGCGAAGATTGAAACACCCTAGTGGTGGGTGAAGAGCAAACAAACCAGGGCTTGATCATTACCATCCATTCACACTGGAAAATGCATAAATTTGAATTTATTGTGCAAGAAATGGAACAGAGATACCAAGGAAGGGAAAGGAGGAGTCAGAGATAGACCAGTTGAAAGTGAGGAATAGGATGGAAACCTGAAGTAAAACTGATCATTTTTTCCAATTCCAAGTGAAAAGAAGCAGCATGGATAATGTCATCAACTTGTTTAGAAAAAATCTGCTCACTGTCACTCAGTGTGGCTCCATCAGAGTCCTGAGCTTCTGACTGGAATGCAATCTGATTGCAAACATGGAGGAAAAAAGCTTAAACTCCAGAGTTAAGGAGATTGGCATCAAGGTCACATCTGACCAAGTGTAGCATGAAGGAGGGGCTCTTATGTGGCCTGACAAAAGGTGCCTGAAAAGGCTGATTAAAAGTATCTAGAAAGGAGGATAAACGGCCCTTGTGGTGCAGTGGTAGTATCCTTACTTCTCAGCCAGAAGGTCCAGGTTCTCCAGAGATGTGTCGTAACTGCATGCCGATGAGAAAATATCTAGCATCAAAGAGCCCCAGCGAAACTGGAGCCAATGGGAATCGGGAGAAGCTCTTCACTGATTGGACTCACACCCAGCTTAAGGAAGATAGTTGTGGTTGTTGAACCCAATGATTGACAATGTGCAGCACCTTTTGAAATTCCTCAGATATCGAAGCTGTCCATGCCAATATCCAGATTTGAACTGACAACTGACAAATAACATTTGCAGCCCACGAGTGCCGAGCAAAGACAATCTCCAACAAGAGATAATCTAACCTTTGCCTCTCACCATTCAATGGCATCACCATTGCTCAATCATTGACCATCAACATTTTGATTCTGGATTAGTGGTGATGGAAGAGCACAGCAGTTCTAGCTGTTCCTGATGAAGGGCTTTTGCCCGAAACGTCGATTTTAATGCTTCTCGGATGCTGCCTGAACTGCTGTGCTTTTCCAGCACCACTAATCCGTAATCTGGTTTCCAGCATCTGCAGTCATTGTTTTTACCTCATCAACATTTTGATGGCTACCACTGACCACAAAGTGGACCAACCAAATAAATACTGCAGCTACAAGAACAGGTCAGTCAAGATGATATGTATCAAGTAACTCACCTCCCGAGTCCCCACCAGCAGTCAAACATCCAGAAGGCATGAGTCAGGAGTGTGATGGAAGTCTCGCTAGTTGCCCAGACGAGTGCTGTTCCAACAACCCTAGAAGCTTGACACCATCCAAGACAAAACTACTTACTTGATTGGCACCATATTCATAAAACATTCACTTCCTCCACCAATGTTCAGTAACAGCAAGGTGTACCATCTACCAAATACACTGCAGAAATTCACCAAGGCTCCTAAGAAGGCATCTTCCAAACTCACAGCCTTTACCACCTAGAAGGACAAGATGAGTAGGTACATGGGAACACCACCAACTGCAAGTCCCTCTCCAAGCCACTCACCATCCTGAAAATACACCACCATACTTTCAGTGTTGGTAGGTCAAAATCTTATCTCCCCCTCCCTAACCGCATTACAGGTCTACCTCGAGCACATGGACTGCAGTAGTTAAAGGTGACAGCTCACCACCATCTTCTTAAGGGTGATTAGAGTTGGGCAATAAATGCTGGCCCACGAGCAGTACTCACATCCCATGAATGAATTTTTAAAAAAAATCAAATTCTGAGAACACACCTCAAGCAATAAAATACTACCCTAAGCAGTTGAAATGAATATAATAAATACATTTAAATAGAAACTAAGTCAGCACAATGCACTTAAAAGAAATAGAAAATTATGCTGAAGAGATTAGAAGAGGAGATTTAGGAGGAGGCTTCAATACTGGCATAGACCAGTTGGGCCGAATGGTCTATTTCTATCCTTTTCATCCAATGCAGTTACATATAATTCATGTAGCAGATTCTACAAGAGACCATAGTATTGAGAAACGTTCTAATAAAATTACACGGTTTGGGGTCTGAAGCAAGAGACTGCAAGACAGCACTTCATCCAGTGTTTGCATCATATCACATGATTAAAGAGGGATGCAGGACAAAGCATCAAAATTGACAGCAATGCTGGGAGATATGTTTCCACCCTTCCTTTCCAACCTAAATAGCAGAAACATTTTACCAGCTTCAAGGAGTATTTGATTGTGCAAGTTTGCATTGCTAGGGTCGAGAATACACATTGTCTGGGGCCTTACCCTTCACTGGGCCTCTAACTGCTGTATACAGGTTTCTTCACAGCTTCTGAATCCAACAGACTGCTACGTCAGTTCAACTGATTCAGCAAAACCAAACTTAAACAGAAAGCTCAAAGCATGCTCAGGGAAAGGGCACATTATTAGTTTGCACATCAGCATTAGCCTCTGCCAATTTCTCCAAACATCATGTTGTTAAATGCTGAAGAAATCCAACTGGCAATGTTTCACCTGGATGACAGTGTTGCTCCACCTTTCTGGGCAGATATTCATTGTGGTATCAAGGCTGAATGCAGACTTATTGTTAAAATCAATTTGACATCTAAAGCCATTAACACACCTAATTTTCATCAATATTAAACATAACTATTTAAAAGTTATGTATTAAATAGTAAAGCTGCAAAGTAAAGCTACAGTAATTTCTGTTTTCCTTTAAAACTTCTATTCAGTTATTCTTCTGTAATTTCAGGTACAAAATCATTTGCTCTGTCCATTATATTTGATAAACATGCTACTTTCAATCACAAGACTGAGTGCTTTACTCACATTACACCCTAAAGTCTTGTATTCTATCAAAACAATGTAAAATCTCTCTTGCCACAAGGAAAAAGTGAATTGTACTTGTTAACAGATGTACATGTTTCTTCAGCTCATGTTGTGTATTTACATATCAATTTCAAACTTTCACAGTCACTTCCTGCTGATTAAAATCCAAACGAGCATCTAAAGGCAAGTGCAGGATGCTTTTAAAAGAAAATCAAGAAATGGCATAAATGGAGATGTGTTTGATCATTTCGAGCTGCTCTGCAACTGAAACAAACAATGAGTAACTTGAACATATTTATTTCTGCCAGAGAAAAGGGTTTGGGAAGGTGGGGGGGGGGGGGTGAGGAGAATCAGAGAGTCAATCAAAAAAGAGAATTCTAACTAGTTTGTCTCCTGGACAATATCTGTCAACATTGCCAGATTTCTATTTGGCAGGGCCCTCCACAGTTTGTCAACTTTGCCACGTTTTGACGATGGCTTCACAGCTGAATACTTGCCAACAATGACTGTTTAGGCTCAGGCACTTCGTTACTAGAACCACCTTCTTCCGTCTCAGTAACACTGCCTGGTCCGATCCCAATCCCAGTCTGCTGAAATTCCAAAGTATTTGTTCATTACTACAAGGCTTGACTTTACCAAGGCTATAGTCCACAGAAGGTTCCACACACAATGACATTAAGGCAGGTGAGCAACCAAGTAGGTTTTTAAGGAAAAGAGGGAGACAAAAAGCTGAGCTTAGGGTCTGGGCAGCTGAATGCATGCTTACTTCACCTTTGGCAGCTATTCCCTTAAAAAGTGTTACATTCTTGCCCTCGAGAATTATTTTGGATATTTCTGTATAGTTCCTAGCTTGTAGGAACTTTGCCCATCTTCCAAAACCCCTTCAAAACCCTCCCCTTTGACCACGTTTTGGTTCCCCAGTCCAGCCCCTCTACTTCCCCTCCCCTTTCCACACAACCACTTTTTACTTTCCATTTTATAGGACTTATAATAGCCTCTCCCAGCAGGCAAATGTCATGGAAATGGAGGCGGGGAGACACACCACATCTTCCACTGTGGCAAGAGATTGGTACAGCCATCATATGACCTCCCTGCAAAAACCCACCCAGGCACAATATGACCAATTGAAAGCAGCTACTTATGTTATTTCTCTGTGGTTATTCAGTCAAACCTCCACAGGGGTTAGGCTGGGAGAAGCAGTGTCTCAAGTTGCAGTTGCTACTGCTAGATTTCCAAAAATATCCAGAGCAGAGCACCTCAAAGAAACCCTGTGCCTTTGAAAGAGGGCGGTGATGGGTGATAAGAAAAAAAAATATGTTGGGAGGAGAAACAGGGGAAAAAAAATGAGGCAAAACAGGAAATTACAAACATTAAAGAAGAACAATCTGCTGCCTGCCGCTGTTGTTAAACACTGAATTCACAGCTGCTGGTCCAAATACTCAACTCCCATCTCAGCTGTAATCTGGCAAACTCATCAGGATGAGCACACTGGCTCCATTTCGCCTGCATTACTGACGTCTGTTTGCTGACAGGCCAACTCAGGATCTGTCTCAGTGGCAGACATCCATCGGAATATCCTCGGGCAGGAACTGTCCCAAACTTCAGAAGAAAGATAAAACTGGTGCGGACATGAAAAACGTGTTTTGAGACACAACATGGAAAAGAGAGGCATCTCACAGACAAATGTGGCAAGTTAAACAATGGTACCTGTACAATACTCAGTGCCCAACCAAGAGCCCACACTATCATCCAGGAGAAAAAAAAAAGTGCTGTCAACACAAGTTCCTTAGTTCCCTTTTAAATCTTTCCTCTCTCACCCTAAACCTATGCCCTCTAGTTCTGGATTCCCCAAACCAGGGAAAAGATCTTGTCTATTTACCCTATTCATGCCCCTCATGAAATATAGACTACTATAAAGTCACCCATGTTCCAGGAAAAATAGCCCCAGCCTATTCAGCTTCTCCCGATAGCTCATACTGTCCAACCATGGCAATATCTCTGTAAATCTTCTCTGAACCCTTTCAGGTTTCACAACATCCTTCCTATAGGAGGGAGACCAGAATTGTATACAATATTCTAGAAGTGGCCTAACCAATGTCCTGTACATCTGTAACATGACCTCCCAACTCCTATACTCAATGCTCTAACCAATGAATGAAGTGGTGCATGAATGGAATGAGCTGCCAGAGGAAGTGGTGGAGGCTGGTACAGTTGCAACATTTAAAAAACACCTGGATGGGTACATGAATAGTAAGGGTTTACAGAGGAACCTCAATTATCTGGCATTCGATTATCAGAATATTGGATTATCTGGCAAGATCGCAAGGTCCCAATGTTTGGCTAAACTATGTTATTCAGCATTCAATTAACCCAGCGAAATATTCCCAACCTGTGTCTGTCAGATAGTCAAGGTTCCTCTGTGGAGGGATATGGGCCAAATGCTGGCAAATGGAACTAGACTAATTTAGGATATCTGGTCAACATGGACGAGTTGGACCAAAGTGTCTGTTTCCATGCTGTACATCTCTATGAATCTCTGACTCCAAGTATCATATCAGAACCTGAAACATGAAAAGCTTCTGAAATAGAAATACAGACAGATAACAGGCACTGTTGTTTCAGGGCATTAGAATATTCGTAGTTAAATGCTTCCTTTTTAGTTAAGTCAAATGATAACCTCATATCCCTGACAATTCAAGACTGTGCCAGATGTAGTAAATTTCATGATTTTAATCACATAAAGTCTGTGCCTCTCCATTCTTTCCCAGTTACTGCATTAAGCAAAGAACTTTGTTTTACAATTAAGCAAGAGAAGTCATAGCTTTAGTGTCAAAGGTCACTGCTATCTGAGATTGATTTATCAGGCCTGTAGGTTGAGCATTGCAGTCAAAGATATTTGGCAATTGAAGACAGGTTTGCTTCTGACTCAGCAAAGAATATTTAACTAATTAACTCATTAAATCAGCAGAATCTCTGAAAATGCACAAGGACCATTGAGAAATTGCTCCGAACACTTGCTGGAATAGCCCCATGTTGACAGGTCAGTAAATGTGTATTCACTAGATGTAACAGCTGGATAGAGTTTAAACCATCACAATCTGGTGTCTTGGCACCTTTTAAATTAGTTTGAAGATATATTTTCTTGACGAGGTGACATTACATCATTACATATTGATGAAAATCTATCACATAACCAGAATAACAATGCCCCTTTAAACTCAACATGAGGAGCTACATTTCTTTCATCACAAAACACTGGACAGTAGGAAAAGCTTGACGCTTGAATTTATGTAGTTTTTTATTACACCTTTCCCACAATTTCACAAATACATTCTATTACTCTGAAGTCTAATAGCTGGCGATTTTGCTTATTGTGAAATTTACAGACAGCATGCCAGGCTCTTCCCCTGCATTTTTAATAAAGACTGTTACAGAATCAGTGCTATTCATCTGAAAATAACAGACAGGACCTCATCTTTTGTGAAGGATGATGTTGCAATGCATCACCGATTAGTATTGTGTAATCTCAATCAATTGCTTTAGGCCTTGAGTGGGCCTTGGACCTTCTGACCCCAAGACAGAAGTGCTCTTAAGTCAGCCAAAGTAATATTTGGCAAGTATTTTTAATTTTGTAATTACTTTCAGACAGCTTTCCAGTAACAATGGGAGCTACAGTCTGCCAGTACATTGGCCCTGCTGTGTCAGGTGGAAACCCAGATTGTAAACATACTTTCCTTCCCACTGCTGCTGCAGTTAACACATAAAAACTGCATAAATCTCGATCCGGGTGCAATCTGACACTGGAACATGGCATAGAGAGTCCCCCACAAGTACGTCACCTTACTCCTGCACACTGACACCTACACTTCACGAGCTGCGCGCCAGTGTGAAGCTAAAACTGCTCATTGCAAACATTAAACTTGGGGAGTGAGACTTTACTGCCATTTACATTTTAGCATTCCTTCATTTTGGAAAAGAAAAATAAAAGTTACAAAGTTGTCTGGAAGAAACATCTACATTCCAAAGACCAAACCTCCATATTTCCAAGGGCTATTCAGGGAGACTGATGGAAAATCTTTTTTGGTTCATAACAAGCATTTATTTTGATTCAAGTTTTGTATTGATCACTTGATTACCCTTTAATTCTTTCCATTTTTGTGTCCTCTGTAATCTTGTTACTAGTTCAACCTTATCTTAGTCATGAACAAGCTGGTTAATAGTTTATTTCATCACAGTCACCCGAGAATCTTGTGAGGAGTTGGATCTGATCAGAATTCTTTTTGCACTGTGTGCAAATGACATCTGCACAACCATCTGAGGTGATTCACCACCACCTTCCCCTTCCCACCCCGCACCAACTTTTCTCAGGGAAGGGAGGGGCATGGATAGGGCGAATAGCTAAAGTCTTTTCTCCAAAGTAGGGGAGTCCAAAACTAGAGGGCATGAGTTTAAGGTGAGAGGGGAAAGATTTAGAAGGCACCTAAGGGGCAATGTTTTCACGCAGGGGTGGTGAGTGTATGAAATGAGCTGCCAGAGGAAGTGGTGGAGGCTAGTACAATTACAACAGTTAAAAGGTTTCTGGATGGGTATATGAATTGGAAGGGTTCAGAGGGATATGGGCCAAGTGCTGGCAAATGGGACCAGATTAAATTGGGATATCTGTTTGGCATGGACAAATTGGACTGAAGAGTCTGTTTTCTTTGCTGTACATCTCTAGGACTATAAGGAGCAGAAAACCATTTCCTTTATAAAATTAAACACTTGAGTTTGCTTCAGTTCATCCTCTAAAACTTGTTGTGAGCCTCCTTGCTCATGTCTTGGTTTCAGTAGCTGTCTTTAATAAGAGAATGCAAACAGATGAGAGACCTCAGGCATGAGCTTCATCACTTGCATCAAGGTAGAAGTCAAAGTGATGCCCACCATTGTACAGTACTGGTCTTAAACTGTTTAAATTACAACCACAGGAACAGCAATGTTTAAATTCACACTGATACCAGAATTAAATAAACTGGCCTTCTAGATAGAAAACTTCATTTGTTCTAAGAAGGACGGACTACAATAAAATGTTCAGTCATCGTAATCCTAGAGGACTATTGGGATAGTCTTGCATTAAAGTGAGAGATAACTGGTAGTCGTTTCACCGGAGAGTTAGCAGGCATAAGGCAAGGGGAGAAGTTGAGAAGAAGGGTCCTTCCTAGTGAATTGAACCTATCGCTCTGCATCACAAACCAGCCATCCAGCCAACAGATCATTCCTGACGAAGGGCTTATGCCCGAAATGTCGATTCTCCTGCTCCTCGGATGCTGCCTGACATGCTGTGCTTTTCCAGCACCACACTTTCAATCCAGCCAACAGAGCTCACCGACCCGCCCTACAACATTATACTCTCGATACTCAACTCACAATCCCCACTAAAGTGTCTCCTGATACAAGAGTGCAAAATTGCCTTCAACATCAATTTCCACAGGAAGAAATGACACTGCATTTGTAAATCAAAATCATGATCCTACACTGTGAGGAATGCTTCCAAGATCAGAGTATAAAGTCTTTCATTTGATAGCAGATGCAGCATTTTTAGATTTCTGCAGTCTAGCATTTAGAAATACAAAGTAGAAGGAAGGTACAGTACATACCATTTCTCCATACCCTTTGCAGCTAAAATTTGCATTTGGTCTGTCACAATGTAACTGTGGTTCTGTAGTTCACAGTCAGTATCACCATTAAATTCTGCTGTTGCCCTCAGACCTGTTGCTATGCTATTGATAACTCCTTACCTCTGTTCAAGGAGGAGTCATTGACAGAAGTGGCCGAGTACCCAAAATAATTCTGCACTGTCACCAGTAAATAACTATAGGTGCCACTGATAACAAGCATAGATCAATATTGCTTCCAACTACACCTATAATTGTTTCAGTTTGGACTCAGTCTGTGCCAATAAACTGTGCCCAGTATTTCCAATGAAAAAAAGCAAGCACATTTCTTTTTTTCCTCAGTACAGCTGCAGTTAAGATACACACACACACGCTCCCCTCCACACACACACATCCTCTCACAGACTTAGACCCCTTTACACACACACACAAACAAACCCACATGCACACATACACATATACGTTTGTGGGGTGAATTTGTACTTGCAGAGTTACATTGTACTTTGCTCAAAAACACACACACACGCTCCCCTCCACACACACACACACGCAACCTCTCACAGACTTAGACCCCTTTATACACACACACACACACCTCCCCACCCGCAACACAGACAAACAAACCCACATGCACACATACACATATACCTTTGTGGGGTGAATTTGTACTTGCAGAGTTACATTGTACTTTGCTCAAAAACTGCATGGATCCATGTAAGATTCGGTTAATTCACTTTTTAGATTAGAATCAATCTAAACAATAAGGCACAGACAGTAGCACACAGGGGGCTAACATCTTCAACACATTATCTGGGCTGACACCAATTGTTAAGGGCTTTTGCCCGAAATGTCAATTTTCCTACTCCTCAGTAGCTGCCTGAGCTGCTGTGCTTTTCCAGCACCACTCTAATCGAGAGTGGTGCTGGAAAAGAACTTTGTTAAAGTTCACCTGGGAATGTAACTTTTTTAAAAATGTTTTGTGATTTACATATGAAAGAAGTGAAACTAACATAGTCATTCTAACAGATGAGAGACTTAACAAACAATCAAGGTATTTTTCAATGTATAATTTCAGTTACATCACACTGCAAACTTTTGCTATAAATTCTGTGTCTTACAATTGTGTCCTCCACAACCACCTGATGAAGGAACAGCACTCTGAAAGCTAGTGCTTCCAACTAAACCTGTTGGACTATAACCTGGTGTTGTGAGATTTTTAACTATCACAGAAAGATTTTATTGACGTCACAGATAAAGGGAAACTGCACATGCAGCACTGCCAATACAGAACGCAGAGAGGATTATCAAGAATAAAAAGTGAAACGAAAGAGGAAATGCAAAACAAACTGGAGAATAGGAAAGAAAATACAACTGCAGTGCATAACACAGACAACCAAAAATAAGCCTACTTGAAGACATTGTCTGGAAATAATGGATCATTTTTTACAAGGATCAGAATGCTTAATGCTCCTTCATTGATTCATGGGATGTGGGCATTGTGAGCTGGACCAACATTTATTCCCCATCCCTTGTTGCCCTTGAGAAAATGATGGCAAGTTGCCTCTTTGATGAGGTCCAGGCCCTGGTATGTAGGTGCTCTCAGAATTCGGTTAGGCAAAGAGTTTCATGATTTTGACCTAGTGAGAGTGAACAAACAGCAATAAAATTGCAAGTCAGGATCTGGCTTGGAGGGAGACGTGCAGGCAGTGGTATGCCTGTACATCTGCTGCCCTTGTCCTTTCAGTGCTGCTGGAATCTTGTCAATGGTGCTAACCTCTGCTCCATGCATCAGTGGTGAAGGAAGTGAAGGTAGAAGGTGGTGGCTGGACTCTCAATTAAACAGACTGCTTTGTCCTGGATGGTGACAACCTTCCCGAGTGTTGTTGGAGCTCCCTTCATCCAGACAAACGGGGCCTATTCCATCACACTCCTGACTTGTGCCTTGTAGATGGTGGGCAGGTGATGGGGAATCAGGAGGCGAGTTACTCGCTACAGAATTCCTAATCTAATGACAGTTGAGGAAAAAAAGTTCCGCAAGAATACTTAATGCACCAAAGCTGCGTTTAGGATACAGAAAGGCCTATTGCAAGCAGCATACAAGCACAGCATCACAAGTGAAGAACACATCATACAAGAGGTTCATATTATTGGTCATGGGGAGGTTCATATTCAGGTAGAATATGCAGACTGGATCGACAATTTGTAGTGATCTCAAAAAAAAACGTGTGAAGCAGGGCAAAATACAATTTGGATGATAATGTAAACATGTTTACAGCTTCAATGTGTGAAACATAGCTGGATACTGAGACTCCTTGTGATCTCCCCACAGCAGATCGAACTCTGAACATTTCTTACAGCTCCTCTACATCCTTCCTTACTATGATCTGCCTGCACTGCTCGCAAACAAAGCACTTCACTGTACTTCGGTGCATGTGACAATAAACAAATCAGAGAATCGATACAAGAGACAAATGTACAACACAAAAAATGGAGCAGTGAACAGAATGTACAACAGGGCACAAAAGCCAACCAGAGACATTTAAGCCATGCAAGATGATCCCACATCTTCTGATGAATTAGAGGCTCCTTTGCAACAATCCTGTGGCATTGAACACTACACAAATACTCGAACAATCAAAGCTGTAGTCTCCTAAACTTGTACCTACCAGAACTATCATGTCTAAAGAGGCTTACAATAAGTATTTGAGCAGCTTGCAAATAGCAAGAGAAAAAAATTTAGTTGCAGGTATGATGAGAGACAGTGGTTAACATCAAACCAGCCGAGACCTATACATCTCGAAGGTAAAAACAATGACTGCAGATGCTGGAAACCAGATGCTGGATTAGATTAGATTAGATTACTTACAGTGTGGAACCAGACCCTTCGGTCCAACAAGTCCACACCGACCCGATGAAGCACAACCCACCCAGACCCATTCCCCTACACTTCCCCCTTCATCTAACACTATGGGCAATTTAGCATGGCCAATTGACCTAGCCTGCACATTTTTTTGGATTGTGGAAGGAAACCGGAGTACCCGGAGGAAACCCACGCAGACACGGGGAGAATGCGCAAACTCCACACAGTCAGTCGCCTGATGCGGGAATTGAACCCGGGTCTCTGGCGCTGTGAGGCAGCAGTGCTAACCACTGTGCCACGCCTGCTCATGACTCCACCCCCATTCCCCCCACCACCACACCCACTCCAGTTACCGGCTCCGCCCCCACTCCCAGCTCCACACCAGATCCCAGCTCCCAGCCCTGCCAAGTTTTCACCATCCCTCAGACCTCCCCCTCACTGAGGACGAACTACACCTCCATCCGCCATGACCAGGGCCTCCAAGCCCTCTGTTTCTTCCTCTCCCGACATCCCCAACAGTACCCTTCCATCGACAAGCTCATTCGTTTGGACGAACTGGTCCTCACCCAGCCCTGCCGAGTTTCCACCATCCCTCCAGACCTCCCCCTCACTGAGGGCGATCAGTCCTCAGCAAAGGACTCACCTTCATCCCCCTCCAACCACACAATGAATTTAATACACGCCATGACGTCGATCACTTCTTCCGACGCCATCGCCTCCGAGCTTACTTTCACAATCAGGACACCCGCCCACCTTCCGAGGACTCTTTCCTCACCCAGCCCTGTCGAGTTTCCACCATCCCTCCAGACCTCCCCCTCACTGAGGGCGATCAGTCCTCAGCAAAGGACTCACCTTCATCCCCCTCCAACCACACAATGAATTTAATACACGCCATGACGTCGATCACTTCTTCCGACGCCATCGCCTCCGAGCTTACTTTCACAATCAGGACACCCGCCCACCTTCCGAGGACTCTTTCACCCACCTCCAACACACTGCATCCACCTGGACACCTCGTGCTGGCTTATTACCTGCCCTCGACCTCTTCATTTCCAACTGCAGCCGGGACATTAACTGCCTCAACCTACCAACCCCCTCCCCCACGGCAAACTCTCACCCTCACAACACGCAGCCCTCCAATCCCTCTGCTCCATTCCCGACCTCACCATCAAGCCAGCAGATAAAGGGGCGCAGTGATAGTCTGGCACACTGACCTATACACCGCTGAAGCCAGACGCCAACTCGAGGACACCTCTTCCTACCGCCCACTCGATCACCCCACCACCCATCACCAAATCATCATCTCCCAGATTATACAGAACCTCATCACCTCAGGAGATCTCCCACCCACAGCTTCCAACCTCATAGTCCGGAAACCCCGCACTGCCCGGTTCTACCTCCGCCCCAAGACCCACAAGCCTGACCACACTGGCCGACCAATTGTCTCAGCATGCTCCTGCCCCACTGAACTCATTTCTACCTACCTCGACACTATCCTATCCCCCCTAGTCCAGGAACTCCCCACATACGTTCGAGACACCAAACACAAATTTGTAACAACCAATTTTCTTCATGCATGGTGGTTGCCATTATTTTTCATCCATCTGAATAGCAATTTAACCTGTTACTTCATGTATATTACATCAAAAAACTAAGTTACAAGTAGCTTGCTGTGTGCTAGCTGCAATCCATCAACCTTGCTTATATTTTACTGAAGGCCTCTTGGATTTTTCCATTGTTTGTCAATTTCTGTTGCCAGGATTAAGGATACTACTTACATACTGGTTACAATATTCAGATTGAACTTGCTGCCACCTAGTGTTATGGGCATTTACTCCCTAATCCAAATCACTTCTCTATGGACCAAAATTGCATCCATAAATTTGGACCATCACGCTTATGAAACAATATTTTATGTTCTATGATATATCATGGTAGATGCAGAATTATGTTTCCTCATCAATGCTAACTGTATCAGAAGTTAAGGGGTCAATGGCCCTTCAGCCACTATAAAAAATATAGAAGTACCATTATCATTGATGAATTATGATTCAACAGATAGTCAGCAGCAACTTTACAGTCCAAAGCTTTACAAGATTTCCCTTGGGTAATTATAGATTACTATATAGAGAAGAAGGCAACTCAAAAAATAAGGAATCGAATGTCAGTGTCCTTTTTGGTCAATTTCTACCATATCAGTGCAACTCCGGAGTGACTGAAACTAGACCAAGAAATGGATGCAAATCCTGGCCTAAATTAATGAACATTAATTAGCTTTACTAGATTAGGTTAACCAGTTCTACACATGAACACTGGCAATGCAGGGACATGGGTAAGGGGTTACAATAATTGATCTTGGATCAGGAGTTTCCTCACTCTCAATCCGCACTGATCTGCATATCACTTGGTCAGACCAGTATGCCTAACGACCAAAGGCAGATGAGGGTACCACTGAAGAGGTGTGGAGTGCTCTGAGACAAAGATGGGATCTTATTTAGAGAGCCTCCTGAAGTGATAACCTCTTTATTGTCACACCCAAGTACAGAACAATCTTCCACCCCTTCCTCCAGTTCCTTTGAAGCCCATTATTAAGAATAGCACAAATTTCTGAAGGTGAATTTTGGTTGGTTAAAGAGCACATGTTTATTAATACATATAGATCTGAAATTACAACTCAAACCTCACAGAAAAACTTGAATGATGCAGATATTGACTTATAGAATCAGACATAATCATAAGCCCATTTCCCACACTCACTTTAAGGTTATGGCTGGTGTTCCTCTTGTAAAATTCAATGATACATTAAACTCAAACTCAATTCAAGTTGAGCACAATTCATGTACCTGACCTGGATCATCTCTCCACCCTTCAGGCATTCTGCCTGTATTCCTGATGAAGGGCTTTTGCCCGAAACGTCGATTTTACTGCTTCTCGGATGCTGCCTGAACTGCTGTGCTTTTCCAGCACTATTAATCCAGAATCTATACATCTCGAAGGAAAGACAGAGAGATAGACAGAGAGAGAAAAAGAGACAGACAGACAGACAAAGAGTCAGACAGACAGACAGACTGTTTGAGGGCGAGGGCGAGGGCGAGGGCGAGCAAGAGCAAGAGCGAGAGCGAGCGAGAGGGAGAGCGTGGAGCAAGCAAGAGAGAGCGAGCTCCACTCCCAGCATTACATAACATGTTGGTAAAGAATGTGCCAACTTTGCAATGGCTCTCCTTTGATCTCCTTTACCTGCAGGCAGCATCTCTGTGTCACATCTGTTTTGAACTCCTACATGTCCCATTTGTGGCTAGCCCAACCCTTCAGCCTCAGGGTACATAAACAGGATGGAAATCTTGGCACGGTCGTGAGTAAGCATTTAAAGAAGGTCGTATCGTTCTTCATGAAACACAGACATGTTCACAGACACTGATTATCTAATTATATATAAACTCAACCAAAAAGACACTTTCTTCTCTTTCCCTACATTTACAGAACATAGAATACAGCGCAGAACAGGCCCTTGATGTTGCGCCGACCTGTGAACTATTCTCAGCTCGTTCCCCTACACTATTCAAAATCATCCATGTGCTTATCTAAGGATTGTTTAAATCTCCCTAATGTGGCTGAGTTGACTACATTACCAGCTCGGGCATTCCACGCCTTTACCACGCTCTGCGAAAAGAACCTGCCTCTGATATCTGTCTTAAATCCATCACCCCTTAATTTGTAGTTATGCCCCCTCGTACACACTGACATCATCATCATGGGAAAAAGACTTTCACTGTCTACCCTATCTAATCCTCTGATCATCTTGTATGTCTCTATCAAATCCCCTCTTAGCCTTCTTCTTGCCAATGAGAAAGACCCAAGTCTCTCAGCATTTCCTCATAAGACCTTCCCTCCAGACCAGGCAATATCCTGGTAAATCTCCTCTGCACCTTTTCCAATGCTTCCACATCCTTCCCGAAATATGGGGACCAGAACTGGACACAATATTCCAAGTGTGGCTGCACCAGCGTTTTGTATAGATATTGCGGCTCCAGAACTCAATACCTCTAATGAATGAAACCTAACACACCGTATGCCTTCTTAACAGCACTATCCACCTGGGTGGCAACTTTCAGGGATCTATGTACATGGACCCCAAGATTCCACTGCACATCCACACTACCAAGAATCTTTCCAATGACCCAGTACCCTGCCTTCCTGTTATTCTTCCCAAAGTGCATTACCTCATGTTTAGCTGCATTCAACTCCATTTGCTACCTCCCGGCCCAATTCTGCAGTTTATCCAAGGCCTCCTGCAACCTGTAACATTCTTCCACACCGTCCACTACCCCACCAACTTTAATGTCTTCTGCAAATTTACTAATCTATCTATGCCTGCATCTCAGTCATTTATAAAAATGACAACAGCAGTGGTCCCAAAACCGATCCTTGTGGCACACCACTAGTACCTGGACTCCAGGCTGAATATTTTCCATCAACCACCACTCGCTGCCTTCTTTCAGAAAGCCAGTTTCTAAACCAAACTACTAAATCACCCTCAATCCCATGCCTCTGCATTTTCTCCAACAGCCTACCTTGTGGAAC
>NC_057729.1:43432121-43444851 GCF_004010195.1 Chiloscyllium plagiosum | reverse complement strand
GATCCTTTCTAGTCTAATATCTCGTACCTCATTCTTCTCCTCAACAATATCCTCCGTTTCCTGAGGGAAAACCGATGAGAAATGTTCATTTAGCGCCTCTCCCATCTCCACGGGGTCCACACTCAACCTCCCACTTCTGTCTTTGATTGGCCCTTTAGGGTTCTCCTTTATTCTATTTGCTAAAGACTGCTTGTGTCCTCTCTTTGCTCTTCTTAACTCTCTCTTTAAATCCTTCCTCCCTGATCTGTAACTCTCCATCGCCTCATCTGAACCATCTTGCCTCATCAACACATTTGTGTCCCAACCAAGTACATCTGCAGGAAGTGCACCCAGCTCTCACTCCTCCAAGATAGCGTTAGGGAACTGGATGAACTTCGGATCATTCGGGAGGCAGAGGCTGTGATAGATAAGAGTTACAGGGAAGTAGTTACTCCTAGGCATGAAGAAAGGTGGGTGACTGTTCGAAGGGGGAAAAATCAACAAACCAGTCAGTGGAGGGATCCCTTGTGGTCGTTCCCCTGAAAAAAATGTTATACCATTTTGTATACTGTTGAGGTGGATGACTTATTAGGGCACAGAGCCTGTCCCTGTTGCACAGAAGGGAAGGAGGGAAAGGAAGAGAGTGTTAGTCATTGGGGACTCAATAGTTAGAGGCTCAGATAGAAGGTTTGTTGGGAGCGAACGAGACTCGAGGTTGGTGTATTGTCACCCAGGTACCAGGGTCCGTGATGTCTCGGATCGTATCTTTGGGGTCCTGAAGGGAGAGGGTGACCAGCCTCAAGTCGTTGTCCATGTAGGTACCAACGACATAGGTAGAAAGAGAGATAGGGATGTAAGGCAGGATTTCGGGGAGCTAGGGTGGAAGCTGAGAGCTAGAACAAACAGACTTGTTATCTCTAATTTGTTACCTATGCCATGTGATAGCGAGGCAAGGAATAGGGAGAGATATCAGCTGAACACGTGGCTGCAAGGATGGTACAGGAGGAAGGGTTTCAAGTTCTTGGATAATTGGGGCTCATTTTGGGGAAGGTGGGACTTGTACAAACAGGACAGTCTTCACTTGAACCGGAAGGGTACGAATATCCTGGGTGGGAAATTTGCTGGTGCTATTCAGGTAGGTTTAAACTAGCTCAGCAAAGGGTTGGGAACTGGAGGTGTAGTTGTAGTGCACAGGAGGGTGAGAGTAGGAAGTACAGGGACAGGATTTCAGGGTCACAGGAATGTGCTGGCAGACAGCAAACTGGTTTGAAGTGTGTCTACTTCAACGCCAGAAGTATCCGAAATAAGGTAGGTGAGCTTGCTGCGTGGATAGGTACCTAGGACTTCAATGTTGTGGCCATTTCAGAGACATGGATAGAGCAGGGTGAGGAATGGATGTTGCGGGTTCCAGGGTTTAGATCATTCATTTTAGATCTTTCATTTAGGACAGGCACGGCGGTAAAAGAGGGGAAGGCGCGGCCTTGTTAGTCAAGGATAGTATAACGGTGGCTGAGAGAACTTTTGATGAGGACTCGTCTACTGAGGTAGTGTGCGCTGAGGTTAGAAACAGGAGAGGCAAGGTCACACTGCTTGGAGTTTTTTTATAGGCCTCCAGAGTTCCAGGGAGGTGGAAGAGAGGATTAGCAAAATTATTCTGGATAGAAGTGAAAGGAACAGGGTGATTATCATGGGGGACTTTAACTTCCCCAACATTGACTGGAAATGCTATAATTCCAGTACGTCAGATGGATCAGTTTTTGTCCAATGTGTACAGGAGGGTTTCCTGACACAGTATGTCGAAGGGCCGACAAGAGGGGAGGCCAGATTGGATCTGGTGCTTGGTAATGAACCAGGTCATGTGTTTGATTTAGTTGTAGGTGAGCTCTTTGGAGAGAGTAACCATAATTCAGTTACATTTAGTTTAGCGATGGAAAGGGATAGGTACATGCCACAGGTCAAGAGTTAATCGATGGGGCAAGGACAATTATAATGCAATTAGGCAAGAATTAGGATGCATAGAATGGGGTAGCAAAATGCAGGGGATGCAGACAATGGAAATGTGGAGCTGGTTTAAGGAACAGATATTGCAGTCCTTGATAGGTATGTCCCTGTCAGGCAGGGAGGAAGTGATAAGGTAAGGGAACTATGTTTTACAACAGAAATTGCATCTCTTTGGTGTGAAGGAAATTAGTTCATGCATTCAGTAAGAGGTTTCATGTTATGAATTCATCTCTTCCATTATTACTTTCCCTACATCATGCTTTCCCCAAACTGAATCCATACCAGCCACTCCTAAATGCCTTACAAATAAGAACAGGAAAAGTGAATGTACCCAATTTGGTGCTCTGAAGTGTGAAGGAAATGGACAGGCCACTATTCTGGATATAAGTCCTTTACCAGAACTAACAAAAACAGATAAATCGTAGTGACCGTTTAAAAAAAGGGATGATCCAGATCCCCTCATTTCAGCCTTTGTGGTTGGTTGTAACAAAGGTTCAAGTTCTTTTTAACATGAAGCTATACACTCCTTTCCAATTAAAATTGACTTGCCTGTGTTTACTATAAACAATAAGAAGTCAATCACAAGTCTTTTTTGTGAAAGAATGAGCAACCTTCCTCCCTTCTAACCTCCCCCACCACATCAAGAGAAAAATAAAAATGTCATTTGAAGTGTATAGGCTTTGTGCAGTCACTGATCCACACTGAAGCAGGTAGAGAAATAAAGAGGGGATAATGTCCAATGTATTTGCATATATTACAGGCACAATGTTTGAAACTGTGACTTAGTTAAACCATGGATAACTAGTTTCAGAGAGTCCATCAGCAGTAGAGAATATTGTAGTCACCTTTTAAGTTCTTGGTTTTGGGATGTGTCTTTCCAGTCAGTGCTTTTGGACTGCATTATGTGCCAAGTGAAAAAGAGAGAGAGGGCGCGCGAGTACATGAGAGAGAAAGATTGAAATGACAGGACACAGAATGCTGGAGAAACTAATTTTGTTTATACAGTGCATCATCAAATTTCCCCTGATAACACACTGAAGCATCTTGGGACGTTGAGACTATGTAAAAAGGTGCCACCGAGAAGTGTGGAAGGATGTGGAGGAGAGGAGTGGCAGTTACAAGTCTGAAGACAAAAGCAGCTGAAAGCTTGGAGGAGGAGTGATTAAAATCAAGATTCTCAAAAGACTAGTTAGAGGAGTGCAGGTGCCTCAGCCTGTTGGAGACCAAAGGAGATTACACAGATATAAGAAGCGAAGACTTGAAGACAAAACAGAAAATTGTGAAGTCAAGGTGTTGCTTAGTCAGAAAACAATGTAGGTCAGTGAGCACAGGGATGATAGATGAATGGAACTTGCTGTGAATTTAGAAACGAGCGGTAGACTTCTGGATGACTTCACATTCACCGGAGGCCAGCCAGGAGGCTTTCAACAGCAGATGGATGGAGATTGAGGTGGAAATGTGGGTCTAAGCGTTGGTGTGAACATGTGTTGAAAATCTCAGATAGGCAGGTAGTAAGCAATCTAGGTCAGTACGTAGTAGGGAGAGCAATTAACTTGGGAATGATGGAGTGGAATCTGTGGTGGTACTTAACTGTTCTTGTTTTGGTGAGTAAAGAACAAACCTCAGTACAGCACAGGAACAGGCCCTTCAGGTCATTAAGAGCGTGCCAATCTATGATGCCTTTCTAAACTATAAACACTTTGCCACTATGCTGTTTGTATCCCTCTATTCCCTGTCTATTCATATATCTGCAAAGATGCCTCAAACATGGTTATTACATCTGCCTCCACTACCTCCTCTGGTTGTGCTTAGTACCCTCTGTGTAAAAAAACCTCTCACATCTCCTTTGAACTTACCTTCAACTAACGCCCCTTAGTAAGTGACATTTCCACCTTGGGGAAAAGACACTGATTATCCATTCTGTCCATGCATCTCATAATTTTGTTAACTTCTATCAGGCTGCCCCTCACCCTTCAGCGTTCCAGGTTTGTCCAGTCTCTCCTCATTACTAATACCCTCCAAGCTAGGCAACATCCTGGTAAACCATTTCTGTACACTCTCCAGGTAGTATGATGACCAGAACCATACACAATACTCCAAATGTGGCCTAACTAAAGTTGTAAGCAGCTGCAACATTATCGGAGTTAAACCTGAAAATAAATGCCATGAACAATTTTAACTACCAAATCAAATAATTTCTGTAGATTAATGTAATTAACATTAGAAGCATACATAATAATGATGTCAGAGTCACATGAGTATGTAGAAAGATCTAGAAAAGGTCACAGACTCAAGTAGCATACTTTAGAGAGATTAAACAACTCAGAGCTCAACACCACAAAACACACACACTGCTTCCTAAAACCAAAATGAATAAGAACTATGAGTCTTGGTTCAAGAGCTTAATTGCACCAAGAACTGATGGATTAAATGCTGTCACAAATTCCATTCACAGTGTGAGACAACTCAATTTATTCAGGAAAATTGCAGTCTCTTCCAAATCTTTGTTAGACACTGAAAGTAAGTAAACCAGATTTTCTGGTAATAAAGTGGGTTAAGTTATATAGAGGATTCAGCAAATCCCTTTATTGGAACGCACAGCCATTCCAATTGTTCTGGTGCTCTCCAAGTGAATGAGGATAATAATTAAAACTGACCACCTATCACCAGCAGCAAGAGGAAGAAAGACTTTTGAATCCTTTACAGGATCAGATGAAGCCTCATATTTCAAATTAATGACTTTATGATTTATTTTTTTAAAAAGTCCAGCTTTGCAAATCAGTCAAGTCAGTTAAGAAAATACATCCTGGCAGTACATGTGGAGGCCTTGTAATTAATTGAAGGACATTTAGAAAGGTTTCTTTGCATTGGGCTGGTTCAAAAACAAGTCAAAATGCTCTTCATCTGAACACTGGAGGAACCTACTGCTTGAAGTGAGGCCAACTGTGACTTAGTTCAACTAAATGTAAATGATTTCAAACAGGGCAAAGTGTCAGGGGGTAGCTATCACAGCAACTGACCACTACTGCCAAGCAAGACTCAATAATGTCAATGCAAGAAGTTAATTGGCCTCTTGACTCAGTTGAAATGTTCCATAGATGTGTGTTTTTAGGAGAATTATACTATTGTCAAGGCAAGTTGGCACAAGACGACTGTTCCTCATCTTTACAGTAATCTACCATTAACTGTGGCTTCCGTCTCCCTTTTCTAATCCACCTTTTGATATCTTTCAGTGTTTCCATAAAAAATGAAGCCTTTGTCTGTGGAAGTTTCTTTATGATGGACAAGGGGAGGCACTGACAAAAGTATTTGCTGCTTCATTTTGTTGTGAAGCGCTCAGTTTTATCAACTGACAGTTTTTATTTATACACATTTACACAGTGGAGTGAATTACATTTCTAACAATACACACATACACACACACAATGCAAGAACGTTTTCTGGAAAAACAATATACTCTTTTGTAACCCAAGTGCACTCTTATTATTCCCCCCCACCCCGCCCCGCCCCAAAATGAGGAAGAGATGGCAATTCTTTTCAATTAACACTTCCTTTGGACAGTTCCAAAAAAAAAATAAGGTCGAAAAGAAAAGCTACAAAACAGGCTTTCACAGAAAGGATACCAGACTGAAGAAGGAATATTTTCATGCTGAATCTCCCCATCAATTAATGCCAATTAAAGAGGTTAAATATAGAGTAAAGGTTGCTCTACACCACCCCATTAGTCTGACCTTGCCACTTCCTGCATGAAGCATGCTCCCTGTGTGGGAGTAGCTGTTCCGATTCAAATTGAAGGCAGGTTTCATGCTACAAAGCTTTGTATACTCAGAAGAAAGACGAGAAGCTCAATGGTCAGTGGATTGGTCATTTCTAAACCAATCTGATGTTGATACAAATAAAAAGATTCTGATGTAAAAGGCAATGTTGCAAGACAATAATCAAAGTGCATCCTCAAACCTTTAGTGGAGCAGATTTAGAAGATTACAGACATACTTTCTTTTCTTCCCTCCAGCAAAACCAGAACCACAACCTTCACAAAGTAACTTCTGGCAAGATGGAGCTATTCCAAATTCTCACCAAGGGCAAAAAAAAGTTCACAGGAAGCAATAAAAGAATACTGCAGCTTTAAATTAAGTCGGGCAGCATGGTGGCTCAGTGGTTAGCACTGCTGCCCCACATGGTGGCTCAGTGGTTAGCACTGCTGCCCCACAGTGCCAGGGACCCGATTCAATGCAAACCTCAGGCGACTTGTCTGTGTGGAGTTTGCATGTTCTCCCTTTGTCTGCGTGGGTTTCCTCTGGGTGCTCCGGTTTCCTCACACATTCTAAAAAGATGTGCAGGTCAGGTGAGTTGGCCATGCTAAATTGCTCAGAGTGTTAGGTGTATTAGTCAAGGGTAAATGTAGGTAAATGAGTCCGGGTGGTTTACTCTTCAGAGGGTCAGTGTGGACCTGTTGGGCTGAAGGGCCTGTTTCCACACTGTAGGGAATCCAATCTCATCTAAAAGCGACAACACTCATTTCCTGAGATGCAAATTTTCAAAATTTCACTCTTCTCAAGCAGAACAGAATTTCATTTTGCCCCAAAGGTTCCATTAACTAAAGGCAGTACTCTCACATTTTTGAGTGTCTTTTAATCTAACACTGCCTGGGGACTCTCATTATTTTGGAAAACATGCAATCTGTAATACAGAGATCCAGAGCTTTCCCCAGCCTACCCTATTTATCTGGAGCCACACAAATGGAAGCATTGACATTAGTTTTACCGCTGTGGTGGTCAAACTATCCTGTAAAAGGTAAGCAACAATACAATGCAGCATCAGAAACAATACAAATACATTAAATACAAACCGAACTGCAGCATGTGCTAAGATGAACAGCTGCAACACCTGTTCTTCAGCTCTGCCTCGTCCCTGGAGAGCGTAGCTACTTCCTATATATGAAATGAAAACCTACTTATACAAAAATTCACAGCGGGACCTTACAATATCAACATAGCAATCATAACATTCATCTGCAGGCCAACAGCTGGGATCATATTCCCACTACTGACCACCTATGCTTATAATAATGGCAGCGCTGCTTGGCAACACAGCTTTCAATCTTGTGTAGCCGAGAAAGGAAAGGTGTGGAAGGCATGGCTATAAAACTGCATCCACTTTGCATTACGTAGTTCTACCTGGCTCGGTTCAACACCCTTAGTTATTCCAGCCAGCAAGAACAAGAAACTATTAATAGCCAAGGTCGGCCTGTGAAACTCCCCACTGAGAAAGTTGATGACAGCTCTTGGCTTCTTCAGTGTTCTTAGCCAGATCCACTACAGTTCCTTTCCTTGTCAACTTGCTGCAACCATATAGAAGAGTTAGCAAACTTTCCCAGAGACTAAAATTAACTCAAAAGAAAACAACACGCATTAAAACATATAATCACAAAATTCTATTTGTAGTTTCCAAGATTGGGAATTGCTAAAAACGATATTAGGATTTACATGCTGGCAGTACATTAGACTGCAGAATCTGACATGATCTCATCTCTTTCTGTCTTCTCACTATTTGTCTGTCATTTGAAAACAGAAATAGAAGTAAGGCAGTCAGCCCTTCAGGTCTGGTTTGCTTATTGGTACCTCACCTCCTTGTATCCAGATATGTTCTGCCTTAATTCCCTTGACTAGCAAGCTCCTTAAACTTTTGTTGGACAGCTTATTTGGAGGTGCGTGTTGCACATTTCCACTACCTCTTGTGTGATAAAAAGGAGGTTCATGAATTTGTCCCTAAATTGCCTGACCCCCAATGTTAAGATAATGAACCCTTGGTCTGGATTTCCACACTAAAGGAAAGAGCTTTTTCTTTGCCTCCAAAACCCCATTGCATTTCATATCTGCCATCAACTTCTTGAGTTCAAGGAGATACAAACCGAGTCTATGCAATGTCTTCACAATTTAACTCTAAGCTCTGGCACCATTTTGGTGGACAACTGTGCCTGTTATCGATTTCCGAAGGTTCAGTGCTCAAAAGAATGCAGCTTCCAAATGGGGTCTTGATCAAGACTGTTTGCAACAGAAGCACAGTTTCCTCACTTCTGCATCCAATCCCATCAAGATAAGGGCCAACATTTAATTCAACTACATTTTTGCATCAATGCATCAACTGTTTCCAATTTTGCAACATAATTCCCTTCATTATACTGAAGCTACTCATATAAAAACATTTGATTTGTCTTTCCCCAGTTCAAAATGGATGACTTTGCTTCCCGACTTTGATCTCCACCTACCATAGTTTTGCTGACTCATGTAATCAGCTTGTAACTCTTGGTGAATTCCTGCACCAATCTAAATCATCTACTGTGTTTCCTGTTTGGTACATGTTTTTGCATTAGAAAATTTCACAACAACCATTTTGAAAATGAAAAATACGTATGCTTGGCATTTTCTTTAAGCCATTTCACTAAACTGAATATTAATGAAACTGCAGTTTCTTTGGTAAATGGCTACAAAACGTCACCTAATTCAAAATAACAAAATAGTTCAATTTTACGAGGGCAGCACAGTGGTTAAATGGTGAGCACTGCTGCCTCACAGTGCAAGGGACCCGGCATCGATTCCAGCCTCAGGCGACTGTCTGTGTGAAGTTTGCACATTCTCCCTGTATCTGCGTGGGTTTCCTCCAGGTGCTCCGGTTTCCTCCCACAGTCCAATGATGTGCAGGTCAGGTGAACTGGCCATGCAAAGTTGCCCATAATGTTCAGGGATGAGTAGACTTGATGCATTAGTCAGGGGAAATTGAGTAATAGGGTAGGGGAATGGGTCTGTGTGGGACACTCTTTGGAGGATCAGCGTGATCTTATTGGGCCAAATGGCCTGTTTCCACACTGTAGGTATTCTATGATTCTAAGATGCTCTGATGAATTAAATGGAATTTACAGCAAGTTCAAGCTTGGTCGAGTTTGCAAACTTAACAATAGCTTTCAATCGTTACATCAAACTACAAACCCCATCCTTACCTGAGCAACTGAGAGCCCAGGAAACGAGGCCCATTAGTATCAGAGTTTAAGATGACTGAATTACACAGATGAGGTGGAATGAATCAGGTAAGTAGAAAGCAAAGTGTGCGTGTGAGTGTGTGTGTGGCAAACAAATGGATATGATCAAAACCCATCTGACTGATCTTGCGCCAGAAGTCACTGCTGAACGCACAAAATGCTAAGTTCAGGCATGAAAAGAACAGTGCAGAGCTGACAATCTGCCAGTTCACAATTTATTAATACAGTTCCTCTTTTTTAAATGACTGAACAGATTTGTTTTGTAAAAGGTCCAGCTGATTTGGTTTGTTTCCATTTTGTGAAATTTCACATAGAATTAGAATCTACATTGACTTCAAGCAAAATTAAATTCTCATTTCTGAAGCTGCTCCAAACTTAGGAGTGTATTCAGCACCAGTACGATTCAAGTTTTAAGACAGACTAATGACAAAACCAGCCTTGTTCTCCGATTTCATGTGCTCTTTCACCCCTGTCATTTTAGAGGCACCATCCTTCAAAGCCTCTGGGCACAAAGAATCCAGAAGTTTTCATTTGAACTCAACATGAATTGCAGGTAAACACTCATCTTCTAGTCTCTTCTGGCCTCCAGTGACAATTCCCACATACCTTGCTTCAAAACTGGGGCAACAGCATAGTTTTCTTCTTTGGTCTCGGAAAACCCTCTTGGGAGAAAGTCTACATCAACTATTCCTGGAAACCATCGGACATTCAAACCTGCCTGGGTACAATCTGACCCGGTCAGTGAGGTGATTGAACATTTTTTGGGTACAGCCTTTTACTGCACTCTCCTTCATTAACATTCATTATAGTCATGAAACATCACAAGGTGCCATCCATACCCACACTTCACTCAGGATACCCAAAATCTCAGAGACCTGCAGCATGCTAATCTGGTGAGAGAGCTCCGTCAAACCAGTTCGGTGACGATTAAGTGAATACATACATTATGGAGTATGGCACTGAGTTATTGACCTGGAGTTAGCAAATTCCATGTGCTGTCTGCACTGAAACGATCTGCAAAACATGAAGGAGGAAATGGCTTTTGTTGCCCTGGGCTAGGAATGTACTTTTTGACAGAGATCAGAAGATAGCAATCAGCAATGCGAATCATGCCTGATTTTCTTCAGTGGTCCCCCTCCCAGCACAGGGGCATAGCAAACATCCCCCTGTGTTCTTATCTCAGTCAGCTTTCGCAGAAAGTGACCCAAGAAGGATAACTTCTCATCTGCAAACATATGAAGGGGAAAGAGAGTGTTATTCCTTGACTCCCATTTTCTTCAGAATACAATGGCATTCAAATGTGGAGTCTCTGGTGTCAATATGCAAATAAACATCACCTGGTTTCATATTCAGATTTTCTCTGTTCACAATGGATGCTCACAATGGATTAGTCTGGCACTAATGAATTTCAGTGATTCATTATACTAGATTAGATTACTTACAGTGTGGAAACAGGCCCTTTGGCCCAACAAGTTTACACCGACCTGCCGAAGTGCAACCCACCCAGACCCATTCCCCCACATTTATCCCTTCACCTAAAACTACGGGCAGTTTAGCATGGCCAATTCACCTGACCTGCACATTTTTGGACTATGGGAGAAAACCGGAGCACCCAGAGGAAACCCATGCAGACACAGAGAGAATGTGCAAACTCCACACAGTCAGTCGCCTTGTTTTCTGCAAAGGATTTAATCTGTTATTGTATTGACTTATGCCGCCAGTCCACAATATTCCATTGGGCATCACTTCTTCCTGACTGGCAGAGGTCTTCCTGGTATAGAAAAGGCACAAGTTCCAATTGCAACCAGAAGCCAAAGTAGAGGACATCTAGTGCCCCTCCTCCCCAGCCTTTCAATATTTAATGGAACTGATTTAAGGTTTATATGCCCAATTAAACCTCTCCTATCTGCTTCTCAGCCACATTGGCTCTGCTCACTATTGTCCAACTGATTCAATTACTGAGACAAGAATCTCAATTGTCTTTCAGAACTGAATCTACATCATGTCACATAGTATTTATGTGATATTTTCTTGATGCAAAGGTATGAAAAGCAGACCAGGATTGGATAAAGATGGTTATCAATACCATTACCGTCACTGAATCTCGAACTACCAGCATCCTGGGGTTCCTACTGACTAGGAATCAAACTGATCCAGCGACATAAATATTTTAGCTACAACAGCAGATTACAAGATGGGAATTCTGGAGGTCAGTAATTCAACTTTTAACTCCTCGAACTCTGTCCACCTTAGATTAGATTCCCTACAGTATGGAAACATTTGGCCCAACAAGTCCATACCAACCCCTCCCCAACCGAAGAGCAGTCCACCCAGATCCATACATTTACCCCTGACTAATGCACCTAACACTATTCGCAATTCAGCGTGGCCAATTCACCTGACCTGTATATCTTTGGACTGTGGGAGGAAACTGGAGCACCTGGAGGAAACCCACACAGACACAGGGAGAATGTGCAAACTCCACACAGGCAGTGACCCAAGGCAGGAATCAAACCCGGGTCCCTGGCGCTGTGAGGCAGCAGTGCTAACCACTGAGCCAGCATGCCGCTACAAAGGCATTGCTGGGATGGAATACTTTCGACTTGCCAGGCTGAGTGCTGCTCCAACAACATGCTAGCTCAAAACAGCACACTTAACTGGCTTCCTATCTAACACCTTAAACATGCAGTCCCTCCACAACCAGGGCACAATCACAGCAATACATGTCATTTACAAAATGCAATACAATTTGTCAAGTGTTCATCAACAGCTCCATCCAAACCTACATCATCAGCTAGAAGGATCAGGGCAGCAGAAGATGAGAACACCAGCACTTGCAAACATCCAACCACTCCACACAGCATCTCGATGCGGGGAAACTGTCACAATGTCTCCTCGTGTTATGGGTCAAAACCCTGGGACAGCCTTCCCAATAGATCTGTGGGTAAACATACACCAAATGGATAGCGTCCATTCAAGAAAACAGCTCATCACAACTCAAGTGCAATTGAATACAGGCACCAAATGCTGGTCTTGATAGCAATGCTCACACTGCAGAAAAAGTAAGTGCAGATTAATTAGATTTTGATAGCCACAAATCCAATCTTATGTCAATGTACACGTGCTTATAATTCCCTCATAGAGATGTACAGCACGGAAACAGATCCTTCAGTCCAACCCAACCACGCCGACCCCCTATCCTCGGATGCTGCCTGAATTGCTGTGCTCTTCCAGCACCACTGATCCAGAATCTGGTTTCCAGCATCTGCAGTCATTGCTTTTACCTCGTTGATTTTAACCCTACTGCAAATCCTCTTGCAAGGATGCCTGCCTTGAAGAAGTTTTCCTCCTCTCTCTACAAGAATCTCAGGGAGTCTCTCTCCCACTGCAACTCCCAGGTCATTTCCTCAGCCCTGAAGCTCTTCAACCATGTCCTGAAACAAACTCGCTATCACAGCCACATTTGCTTCCTCAGTGCCTGTCTCCGTAACCAACTCACCCCACACGGACTCCGGACCACCTTTAAACCAGCAGAGTTCAGACCCGAACAGGACAAACAGTACAGACTACAGATTCAAAAACACCAACAACAGTTCTCCTTCAAGATCCTCCGCTCCACGCTTGCAGCAACGCACCGGCACCTAACCTCTCTACAGTCAGCCCTGCCTCAGCTGAGGGCCACACTCTCTCAGAACTGCAAAGGACCCACTCTGT
>NC_057729.1:43411942-43428672 GCF_004010195.1 Chiloscyllium plagiosum | reverse complement strand
TCTGGTCTCCTTCCTATCGGAAAGATGTTGTGAAACTTGAAAAGGTTCAGGAAAGATTTACAAGGATGTTGCCAGGGTTGGAGGATCTGAGCTACAGGGAGAGGCTGAACAGGCTGGGGCTGTTTTCCCTGGAGCGTCAGAGGCTGAGGATTGACCTTATAGAGGTTTACAAAATTATGAGGGGCATGAATAGGATAAATAGTCAAAGTCTTTTCCTTGGGGTCGGGGAGTCCAGAACTCGGGGGCATAGGTTTAGGGTGAGAGGGGAAAGATATAAAAGAGACCTTAGAGCCACCTTTTTCTCGCAGAGGGTGGTACGTGTATGGAATGAGCTGCCAAAGGAAGTGGTGGAGGTTGGTACAATTACAACATTTAAGAGGCATTTGGATGGGTATATGAATAGGAAGGGTTTGGAGGGATTGGGCCGGGTGCTGGCAGGTGGGACTAGATTGGGTTGGGATATCTGGTCGACATGGACGGGTTGGACCAAAGGGTCTGTTTCCATGCTGTACACCTCTATGACTCTAATTATAAACAAGGGACTGTTGAGGATATCTCTGAAACAACACAGACTGAGGTCCCAGCTACACATGATTTGGTGTCACTCTGACATAGCTCCTTATGCAAACCCCCAGTAGTTATTATTAAAGTACAAGCCTGCAGTTAATACTTCAATCCTCACAATATGCATGTAGACTCATATTTAAGCAACTCCGGCTATTTCTAATATCACAAATTCCTATTTTAGCTTCAGTCACATGTGAAGCTATCTGGTCCCAAAGGACCATTGAAATGTAGTTGAACTAAAATAGCTGAGTAATCAGTACTCTTCCCATCAGAGGGCAGCAAGATAAAACAAAGCCTTCTACCCTCCAGGTCATCAATGCAGTACTTGGAATACAAAGGGGCTTCCTGGAAAGGGTTTAATCTGTTTCTATCAGGTCCTTGATCAGTAAGAAAAAGGCAATCAGTATCTAAGGTTCCACGCTCTTGGTAAATACTGACAATGGTTTTACTAAAGAAGCATTGTCTCTTTGTACAACACAACAAACAGCAGTTTAAACATTAAATGGGCTTTTATATTATAGGCTAGGGCTGTGCACAGGACCTAAAACCAGCCAACCCCCCCCCCCCCCAAACATTTACACAGCAGCAATGCCATTCAACTCCCAATGAGACAATAGCAATGTGTGTCCTCAGGGCCTGTAGGTGTAGCAGTCACAACTGCCTACGTACGTTATACATGCATTGTAACATCAAGTGTAAAATAAAGCATTTTCACCATATCATCTTATCCACTTGGCAAGCTAGGAAAATCCCCTGGTATCACAGTTAGTTTTGTGACTGTATTTAGACTAATGGTAGGTTCAAGGATTAAGCAAAATGATCAATCCTCAACTCCAGCAGACAACTCCAGCATGTGAGCCTTCCCAATGTAATGACAGTCAACCTTTCCACATGTGGACCAAACATTTTACTGACAATTTTTATTTTAAAAATATACTTTATTCATAAAAATGTATCTATCTAATATGACACACAGAGGCACAAACACATTCAATCTGTACAGTAGCATATTCAAAGTGTAGATTAGATTCCCTACAGTGTGGAAACAGGCCCTTCAGCCCAACAAGTCCACACCGACCCTCCAAAGAGCAACCCACGCAGACCCATTCCCCTACATTTACCCCTTCACCTAACACTATAGGCAATTTAACCTAACCTGCACATTTTTGGACTGTGGGAGGAAACCGGAGCACCCAGAGGAAACCCACGCAGACACGGGGAGAATGTGCAAACTCCACACAGACAGACAGTCAGCCGAGGCAGGAATTGAACCCGGGTCTCTGGCGCTGTGAGGCAGCAGTGCTAACCACTGTGCCACCGTGCTGCCCATATCAAGGAAACAAACACTGGAGTTTGACTCCATGCAAATAACAAACCAAAGGCATCTCTTATTTGTGCAAGATTATATTTATACATTACTGAGGTACTGGGAGTGTCCAATAACTGAATGGACCCCAATTTAAATTTGGCAGAGACCTCAGACAGTGAGTGTGGTCTTACTCCACTGTACCTTGGCAGTAGCTGCTTCAAAGTTTTACTGCATCCCTTAGTACTTGCTCCTGGAGCTTGGAATGTGCCAGTCTGCAACGTTTGGTCAGGGTTACCTCCTTGTTATACACAGTCATACAGATGTACAGCACGGAATCAGACCCTTCAGTCCAACTCGTCCATGCCGACCAGATATCCTAACCTAATCTAGTCCCACTTGCCAGCACTTGGCCCATACACACTTCACCCTCTGCGTGAAAAAGTTGCCCTTTAGGTCCCTTTTAAATTTTTCTCCTCTCACTCTAAACCTATGTCCTCCAGTTCTGGACTCCCTCACCCCAGTTCTGGAAAAGACTTTACCTATTTACCCTATCTATGCCCCTCAATTTTATAAACCTCTATGGTCACCAGTCAGCCTCCAACGCTCCAGGGAAAACGGCCCCAGCCTCCTCAGTCTCTCCCTATAGCTCAAACCATTCAACCCTGACAACATCCCTGTAAATCATTTCTGAACCCTTTAACGTTTCACAACATCTGTCGGATAGGAAGGAGACCAGAATTGCATGTAATATTCCAAAAGTGGCCTAACCAATGTCTTGTACAGCCACAACATGACCTCGCAACTCCTATACTCAATGCTCTGACCAATAATGGAAATGTATTCTTCACTGTCCTATCTACCTGCAACTCCATTTTCAAGGAGCTATGAACATCCGCGTCAAAGTATCTTTGTTCAGCAACTCTCACCAGGATCTTACCATTAAGTGTACAAGTCCTTCCAAAATTCAACACCTAACATCTAACTAAATTAAACTCCATCTGCAACTCCTCAGCCCATTGGCCCATCTGATCAAGATCCCCTTGTAATCTGAGGCGACTTTCTTTGCTGTCCACTACAACTCCAATTTTGGTGTGATCTGCAAACGTACCAACTATACCTCCTATGCTCACACCCAAATCATTCATATAAAATGATGAAAAGCAGGCTGCTCCTTGTGGCATACGACTGGTCACAGGCCTCCAGTCTAAAAAACAACCCTCCACCACCACCCTCTGTCTTCTATCTTTGAGCCGGTTCTGTATCCAAACGGCTAGTTCTCCCTGTAATCCATGTGATCTAACCTTGCTAACCAGTTTACCATGAGGAACCTTGTCAAACATCTTACTGAAGTCCATACAGATCATGTCCATAACATCAATCCTCTCCATTACTTCTTCAAAAAACTCAATCAAGTTTGTGAGACATGATTTCCCAAGCACAAAGCCATGCTATTCCTAATCAGTTGTTGCCTTTCCAAATACATGTACATCCTGTCCCTCCGGATTCCCTCCAACAACTTGTCCATACTGACATCAGGCTCACTGATCTATAGCTCCCTGTCTTCTCCATACCACTTTCTTAAATCGAGGCACTATATTAGCTAATCTACAGTCTTCTGGCACCTCACCTGTAAATATCAATGATACAAATACCTCAGCAAGGGGCCCAGCAATCACTTCCCGAGCTCCTCAGAGTTCTAGGGTACACCTGATCAGGTCCTGGGGATCCCTCCACTTTTACGTGTTTCAAGACATCCAGCACCACCTCCTCTGTAATATGGACATTTTCAAGATGTCGCCATCTATTTTCCCACATTTTATATCTTCCATGTTCTTCTCCACAATAAACACTGATGCAAAATACTCGTTTAGTATCTTCCCCCATTTTGTGCGGCTCGACAAATAGGCTGCCTTGCTGATATTTGAGGAGGAGATAGTGAGGTCTGCAGATACTGGAGATTACGGTTGTAAGCGTGTTGCTGGAAAAGTACAGGAGATCAGGCAACGTTTTGGGTCAGAGCCCTTCATCAGGAATGAGGCCTACTATACTTTTCCAGCAACACACACTCAACTAATATTTGAGGGCCCTATTCTATCCCTAGTTACCCTCTTGTTCTTAATGTATTTATAAAAACCCTTTGGATTCTCCTTAATTCTATTTGCCAGAAGACCAGCAAGATTCGGGCAGACCAAATAGTGTCTCTCACTGAATTGATGGTCCACCAGCCGCAGTGAACGGTTGTCTCTGGGGAGCAGACCGGACAGCACAGAATCCAGTGTTATGAAGCTACTCAGTTTGCTGGCCTACAAAATGCCTGGGTTGGGCTGAGGTGGGGTTTGGCCCAAAAAGCCTAAGCCCAGACTTGGCCTGCCTCCGCACCATTCAGTACAACAGGGAAGGTCACGGTGGGTTGAGGTGTTACTTGATTTCAGAGGCAAGTGGTAGCCTCCTAAATCAACATGGTGATGAAGATGCTAAACTCCCCTATGCTCAGGAAATCTGGCTAGCCACAGTCAAAGTTGAATATCTGAATGGTAATGAGGGTCACATTAACATTTTTACATTTTGCATGTGCACATTCATGTGTTAGGAACAGCTAGAACAGGGCGAATTGGAGGCAAGTTTGGGTCTGGAAACAGATTAAAGAGTTTAATTCCGCATCCCTCAGACTACCCCTGCAATACTGAACCTAAATCTTTTTCCTGTCAAAGTTCCCATTCAGGTGTCAGATTTATCACATTTCAGAAAAACTTTGGCTTATCCCCATTGTCGTGGGGCCTGAGACCGCTAAAACAATAAGAATAATGAAAGGGAATGAATTGGAACTGGTCGGAAGTGATCAGATTTTCACAATGTTCATGGCCATCCCTTATCCCACTTGAAACTAATTTAAAATCTAGTTTCTCTCTGATTCAAGGCTAATGAGGAGGTCAAAGACAAAGATTAACACTATCGGAGCCAATTACTGCAGATGCTGGAAAACAACAAATGCTGGAGATCACAGCAGGTCAGGCAGCCACCATGGAGAGAAAGCAAGCTCACATTTCGAGACTACAGGACTTTGACGTGAAGTGTGGTGGGAGCAGAATTTGTGCAATAGTGGGGTAGGTGGGGAGAAAGGATGTTGATAGTTCAGATTAAGTGATCAGGAATGTGAGGACGGAAGAACAATGGCATGTCTAACTGCCAGACTGGGAAGGAACAGACAGCCCCACTGGAGTGGGGGAGGGAGAGAGGTCATAGTGACAGAACATAACAAGTAAACAAAGGGAAGGAATGGTAGTGGGTTCACAACTTGAAAGTGTTCCAACTCAATATTAAGTCCAGAAGATTGTAAACCATGTTGATGAAGATGAGATGTTGTTCTTCCAGTTTGTGCTGTGATTCACTGGATCACTGCAGCACACTGAGGACAAATATGAGGCCTGCAAGCAGGATGCGGTGCAACACTACGTTGATGTAGTTTCTGATTGCTGAAAGCGTTCTTTGCTGGGTAAATTATTAATGAGCAAAGTAATTGTTTCATTTAACAATTTATTCAGTACCTGGATCAAATGCCAAGCAAAAAGAACTGGATCCCACACAAAGACCGAAAGAACTGTGAATGATGTAAATCAGAAACAAAAAGAAAAGTTGCTGGAAAAGCTCAGCAAGTCTGGCAGCATCTGTGGAGAGAAATCAGAATTAACTTTTTGGGTCTGGTGACCCTTCTTCAGAATTGATGGCAGGTAGGAAAATGTCAGTTTATATGCTGAAGATAGGGTGGGGGAAGGCTGTAAGGAATAAACGATAGGTAGGGACAGAGCCCAAAGAGAGAGAAGAATAGTTGGACAGGCAAAGAAATGATCTGGCTAGGAGTATGAATAACTGTTAATGGGGACTGTTAATGGCTAATAATAGGTAGTGCATTATGACAGCTGGAAAAGCGCAGCAGGTCGGGCAGCATCCAAGGAGCAAGAGAATAGACGTTTCGGGCATGAGCCCTTCTTCAGGAATTCCTGAAGGGCTCATGCCCAAAACGTCGATTCTCCTGCTCCTTAGATGCTGCCTGACCTGCTGCGCTTTTCCAGCAACACATTTTCAGCTCTGATCTCCAGCATCTGCAGTCCTCACTTTCTCCTAGTGTATAATGGCAGACAATGTGATAACAAGGCCTGGTGTGTGGGATAGGAGGCTAGGATGTGGAAGAGTTCAGGCCCTAAAATTATTGAATTCGATATTGAATCCCGGCTGCAAGGTCCCCAAGTGGACAATGAGGTGCTGTTCTTCCAGCTTACTCTGAGCTTCACAGGAGCACTGCAGCAAGCCTGAGACAGAGATGTTGGCCAGGGAACAGGGTGATGTATTAAAGTGGCAGGCACTTGGAAGCTCAGTCTTTTTTTGTGGGCAGAACTTGGATGTTCTGCAAAGCAGTCGCCCAGTCTATGCTTCATTGCCCCAATGTAGGGGGGACCATATTGGATGTGATTCCATTCTCCCAATTCACCCGTCTCTGTCACATATGTTCCAACGAGACCAAAGATCAATTGTTCTTGCTTTGAAGGACAAACTCAGTACAGGCTCCAGAACGCTTTAAAAGTGGATCAAGTTCTGAAGGATACAACTTCATTTAAAAGGAAAGCTGCTATAATCTTACCATACCACTGGGCTGCTCTCTGAGAGAGACAACTCGTGGTGGTTTAACCTGATGGTCACCATGCCTCATAGTGAGGGGAGAGGTGGAGAGGAGAGGGTGTTGAACCGCGCTATAGGCATCATACTGCATTGTAAACCAGCCATCCAGCCAACTGAGCTAAATGACCCCCTTAAGTTATTCACATCCAGACCGGCTTATCTCCCATACCAATATTCAGGGACAGGATTAGTGGTGCTGAAAGAGCACAGCAGTTCAGGCAGCATCTGAGGAGCAGTAAAATCGACGTTTCGGGCAAAAGCCCTTCATCAGGAATACAGGCAGAGAGCCTGCTGCGGTGAGGTGGAGGAAGGGGAAATGAGGCAAGTTTGTTTCAGAACATGGTTGAAAAGCTTCATAGCAGAGGAAATGACCTGGGAGTTGCAGTGGGAGAGGGACTTCCTGAGATTCTTGTAGAGAGAGGAGGAAAACTTCTTCAAGGCAGGCATCCTTGCAAGAGGATTCGATCCTCAATATTCAGAAACGTCAGCTGTAGGTATGAATAGGTACTGCAGTGCATGTAAAGCTATGGCCTGGAATATACCAGCTGGTAGGAACAGGAAGCAAATTACAGAGAGGGAGAAGTAACTAGAGGAACCTCGATTATCCGGCATTTATTTGTCCGAATTTTGGATTATCCGGCAAGATTGCAAGGTCCCGATGCTTGGCTAAACGGTGATATCCAACATTCGATTATGTGAACATTCAATTATCCAAACAAAACACTCCCCGCCCGTGTAGTTCAGATAATTGGAGGTTCCTCTGTATATCACTGTTGAGATGCCATGTCAGATAAGAGACCGTGCAAGGCAGGTTGTAACTTGGTACCTACTGTTGCTCAATTTACCAATCATGTCAGTATAAGGAAGATGCAACTGAGAGGAGATACCAGGGTTACTTGAGTTATCCCAGGACAGCTGTCACTTTGAAAGAACATTTTTCTTTGGTCTGCCTATGCAGATCTCACATAAACATATCCGTGCTAGATCAGTCTCTTGATCATTAAGTTGTCACTGAGAATAAATAAACAGATAAAGCCTGTGTACACTAGCCTTTCAGCTGAAGATCTCCGGTCTTGTATTCATAATCTTTGGACCTTCCTTCCTAAAGGTCCCATGGTAGTTAATTCAGCTGAACTCATTTTCCTCTTCAATAGACACAATGAAAGACATGGAATGAAAGCACTTGGCAAAAAAAAACTCTTCCACAGGCTACAGAAAGGCCACACTGTTCTGGCTTCGGAAATGATTCAGAAACTTTTTCAGCCAGATTTCCAGCTTGGCAAAAGGTTGACATTTTCACATTTGGCTGGAATTCTTTTGGGCAAAAACCAGAAAAATGCCACATTACAATAACTTATTTTTTTGCACACTCACAACCTTTGGTATTCAGGTGAGTGGAACATCCAATCATTCAGATTCTGGGGGAGACACAGGTCCAAAGTCCAGAGCTTTAAGAGTCACTCATTTGCAATTATTTCAAACAGAACATACTGACAGGTTGTGGTGCTCTGAATTAAGACTTGTCCATCGAAGAGGCAATGGTAACATTTTCAAATCATCTTTCAAAAAAAAGTTTAAACAATGTAGGGTGGCACGATGACTCAGTGGTTAGCACTGCTGCCTCAGCGCCAGGGACCCAGGTTTGATTTCAACCTTGGGTGATTGTGCAAACTCCACACAGACATTCTCCCAGTGTTTCCTCCGGATGCTCCGGTTTCCTCCCACAGTTCAAAGATGTACAGGTCAGGTGAATTGGCCAAGCTAAATTGCCCAGAGTGTTCAGGGATGTGTAGGCTAGGTGCATTAGTAAGAGAAATGGATCTGGGTAGGTTACTCTTTGGAGGGTCGGTGTGGACTTGTTGGGCCTAATGGTCTGTTTCCACACTGTAGGGATTCTACGAAGCTTAAAGAGAGATAGCAGTTCCCTTGTTTGTTTCGTGAGCAGGGTTGTTACAATTCCTGATTGTTTGCAGGATGTAATTTGGACCTTCCTGGTTCACACTTCGATGGCTAGAATGAGTGGGAATTCATGCTGAGTGTCAACGTGGTGGGTCAAAGTTCTTCACGTATCATAAGCACAGAAAGGCAATAATAAAAAGATTTGCTAGAGAAAGAGTTTAACATTAAAGGAAAAACCTTTCGGATGCATTCTAGGGCTTATTCAGAGAGAGTGTCACTAGATCACAATGTCTCCATTTCATGAAAGCAGCAGAAGGTTTCCACACTCTATAGACGCTCAACAAACACAAATGCCTTTTAATGAACAGTTCAAAGGGTAAACACAGTACAGCTAAAGCACTTCCTTTAGTGTCATGCATTCATGGTGCTTTGGATTTTGGAGGGGCCTCTGACCAAACAATACCCTCTGGTATTTAAGAGGAGTAATTTATATGCTCCTAGTCAGAAAACCAATCCACATCAGCTCTTCATTTTCAAATACTACTGATTCAGCTCAACAAAACTATGATCACAAAATGTTTGGATATGTAGCGGTCAGCCAGTGTCTGAAGACCAAAGACAGATACTTGTATTTCAGCAGATAAATTCTGATTAATTGTACAAACATAAAACATCACAATCTGCCTTTATTTTTTGCAGATGCTGAATGACACATTGAGCACTTCCAGCATTTCTGTTTTTAATTTCAGAGTTCCAACACTTGCAATTTTTTTTCTCTTTTATTCTATAACGATATAACACAGAAATAGATTCAAATATGAAACACTCCAGTGCTTGACTGGAAACATTTTCAATGTGTTCGCACTTACCCACAAATCAACTTAATCAACAACCACAACTTGCATTTGTCTGGAGTCTGAACTTGGTGGGAAAAAAAAATCTTTAGTCTGATACCCTAAGATGCCAAAAACAGTTGCAGAACCAAAGGAGAGGTTAGAAGGAGCAACAAAGATTTCTAACAAAGAATTGGGTTTTAAACAGGATTTTCTTTTTAAAAAAAAGGGGGTCAACAAAGTTAGGAAGGGAATTCCAGAGTGTTCAACTCAGCATTTGAGTCTCAGCATTATTGCTGGAAAAGCTCAGCAGGCCTGGCAGCTTCTGTGAAGAGAAATCAGAATAAACGTTTCAGGTCCAGAGACCCTTCTTCAGAACTGATGGTAGCTGGGAAAAGGTTGGTGTTTATGATGCAAAAGATAGGATTGGAGAAGGGGTAAACGATAGGTGGAGATAGAGCCCAAAAGACAGAGAAAAACACAAAGTGCGAGAAAAGCTCAGCAGGTCTGGCAGTATCTGTGAAGCAAAATCAGAGAGTTAATGTTTCAGATCTGGTGACCATTCCTCAGAATTGATGGGAAATAGGAAAATGTTAACTTTTATGCAGAAGATAAGATTGGGGAGGGGGGGGCGGAAGGGGGGAAGGAGAAAATGATAGATGGGGATAGAGCCTAAAGAGACTATTACACAACCCATTGTCAGCACTAATGGTCTCCATTAATAGCTAGTCACTCTCCCAGCCAGATAGTTATCCACTCTTTTGTCTGTCCAACTGTACTTCTCTTTCTTTGCGCTCTATCTCCATCTATGGTTTACTCTTTACCCCCTTTCCCACCCTACCTTTTGCTTAAAAACCAACATTTTCCTAGCTACCGTCAGTTCTGAGTAAAGGTCACCGGACCCAAAACGTTAACTCTGATTTCTCTTCATAGATGCTGCCGGATCTGCTGAGCTTTTCCAGTAATTTGTTCTTGTTTCTGATGTACAGCATTTGCAATGCTTTCAGTTTACAGTATTATCATTCATGTCCTTGAGAAAATATGCTACAAATGCAGGTTATAGAGTCATAGGCTGTGCAGCATGGAAACAAACCCTTCGGTCCAACTCATCCATGCCAACGAGATAGCCTAAATTAATCTAAACGCATTTGGCCCATATCCCTCCAAACCCTTCCTGTTCACATACCCATCCAGATACCTTTTAAATTTGAAACTGTACCAGAGTCTACCATTTCATCTGGCAGTTCATTCTTTACATACACCACCCTCTGTGTGAAGCAATTGCACCTTAACTCCCTTTTCAATCCTTTCCCTCTTACCTTAAACTGTGCTCTCTAGTTTTGAAACTCCACTAAAAGACCTGGACTATTCACCCTATTCATGCCCATCATGATTTTATAAACCTCTTATAAAGTCACCCCTCAGCCTTAGACGCTCCAGAGAAAATAGCCCCAGCCTATTCAGTCTCTCCCTATAGTACGTATGTTTTTTTTAAATAAAAAGTAAGGACATCTGCAAGTATCCACCTATAAAGTGCAAAGATTCACTTCATCAATTCTCTATATTTCTGCCACTAACTTTTCCCAGAACAGCAACAGAAAACAAAGTTGAAAACATTTTTTGGACTTTGATTGATTGATTGATTACATGCTGAAGACTAGAAACCTGAACATCCTCTGCAAACAAACGATACCACTTTACTGGAGGGGCCTTTCCCTGTAAATGAAGGCAACGTAACCATCAAGATGGACGGATTGGGAGGGCAGAAAACAGAAGCCTAACAAGTTGACAGATATTTCCAGTAATGTTTCACGTCGCTCCAGGTTACAAACATTAATACCAGATGCACAAATGCCTTTAAACAATTCACAGTACAACACCTCCAACCTTTCATAAAACAATTTAAAATGATGGATTTTTGGTGTCACCAGAGATTTTGTACCACAAATTTTAAACAGCTTAGTCCAAATTTTAAAATTTGAACAGATGGGACATTCTTTTTTATGTGCTTTGAGAATCTTTAACATTTGTTTTTAAACATGGAAGGGTATTCTGTAAATATGCCTATGAGCCTCAGACTTAAATTCTAAAAGAGAGGCCCAGGTATCCAAAATGAAAACAGTGAAACATTTTTCACAATTTTTCACAGAAGTTTGATGTTAACACCTCAGGTACAGAAATCTGATACAGATAGACAGACAGAATTTAATGACCTTAAAGATTGCCAGGATTCCCCTCTGAGACTTGAACTTGTGTCTAGGTACTTAGCACTGCAATGTCAAACATGACCCTGATCAACCATATATCTAACCAAAATGGTGAACAGATGAATGCAAAAGGACACTTTCCACAGTTTCATTGCCCTGCAGAGTACTGTGTGAAACATGCAAGCCTGACATGTCCGTTTGCTCAGTAGTATAGTGCACTCAGAACACCATGAACTCATACCCCATGTTAAGACTTGAGCACATCATCTCGGGTAACACTCAGGAGCATGCTGTATGTCATTAGAAACACTGGATACAAACTTCAACTCCTGAATGACCTGGCCATTGGGAAGAAAGTTGGGAAAACAGGATTCAGACAGCCAGTAGGCAGCTTCTAAACATCAAGAGCCAGAAGGCCCATTTTCCAACAAACTGGTGAACGGCCAGAGGTGTTTCTTGCTACTGAGTGGCATTTATTAATATCTCATTACTAATCTTGCCTCATTGACATGCAGCTTCCCATTCTTCCACCTGCCAGATAGAAACTAGATGCTGAGAATTTCTGACACGGAAGTCAGAGTTGGCACCTGGTAAATCCAGCTTGTTGCTTATTCAGCTGGGCTTCCAACTTAGACACCATATACTAACATCTCTGGGCACACTCCGCGGGCAATGACTCCATGCAACATCTGTCCATGGACCTTGGTATCTGACAATATACCAGCCTCACTGCATCATCGTGGTATATCTGCACTTTAATGCAGCATCATGGAGCACCCTGACAACTTGCGTTGTAGTGCTGTATTTTGTGGATTTGACCAGTGGGCACCTCAAGGGTGCTCGCTCAATATGTGCCTACTTTGATGTGCACAGCAAGTGCCTTTTTGCACTTTGAACCCTCAGCCAGGCCCTAAAGGCTCATATTGTTTCTGCCTTGACTTACCTTTTAGGCAGACCCAAAGCCAGACAGCTTGTCACAGTTGTCAGCTGTCAGTCAGTGAGTGGACATATTGCTATACAGCACTGAGCTATGTCAATCCCACATCAACAGATACTTCATGTGTATCAACTAAATGGCCAGGTCTCAAAATCTAAGGGGAACAGTCCTCAGTAATATCAAGACAGACTGCCATCAGTCAGCAGGTGCTGGTACCATAAGTCAAAGGGCATCATCCAATCCCAACCCTTGGACTCAGACACTGTCATTCAGCTGCTTGGGGTAGTCAGGGTCGGGAATCATTCACTAATGTTCAGGGAACGGGCCACGTTCATACCTGTAGACCCAATGTATCCAGTCAGGAGATTCACACTAAGTCAGTCGGGGAGTTGAACAGACAAGAGTCATGCTTTTGGCCTGTCATAGGCCAAAGTCAGATGAGGGATGGTGAATAACAGGCAGGCCTGATGGTCAACTCAAATGAATACCAAGGCCTGTTATCAGGGGCCAGCACTGTGCTAAACAAGTAGGGGAATTCAACAGTGGGGTTTGGAAGCAGTGTGCTGAGATGCAGTGAGGACAATAATTATGAAGGGGCAAATTTGACATAATTGGGGGGAAATGTTATTGCATTGGAGGACACAGGATACTTGGGGATTGATAGGGTTAATCCACTATCACAAGCAACGTGACCTCAACATAAACACTCTGCAGCTCGAATTTGGGCATGACTAAAATGTAGGAAGTCATGTTGAAAGCTGAAAGCACAATTTAAAATAGGAGGGAACGGATGGAGGATCATTAGAGCGTCCTAACCAGGAAGGAACATGGAGATTTGTGGGAGGCCCTTCGATTCCCTGGCTGAGCTTGTGACCCACTGCCCCAAGGCCAACCTGCATTGCCTGCTGCAACTTGGAAATGACCACTGCGAATGGAAAATGGCCGTGACCCACATGGTTCATTAATCAACCTGCAGTGTGCAAGTGTCTGAAGCTGTCTGTCATCAGAGCACGGTGCACTTGCAATGTCCAACTGTGTGGAGTGCAAACACTGGTTCCAACTAGCTTGACCATGCTAGCGGTCACTGCAGATTGAAAACAGTCATCTCCGTGAAGATGAAGTTATCACTGATGATCTTAGAAGGGCCACAAAAGTACACATGCAAAGGCAAGGGCTCATAGGCTATACAGAGATATGGAATGAATTTCCTCTCAACTCTAACTGTAACTATTCACAAACATGCTCCTATGTACAATTCTTTCTTACTAATATGGTGCTGGGAGAAGGTCTCCTTGTGCTATGATTTGTGCTGCATTCAGTGGAATAAAGGCCCTCATGTCCAAGCTCCATGTACAGTCATTCCACACCATTCTTTTTCAGGATGGTCCATGTCCCACTGTATAGAGGACTGCGCCAAACGCTTGTTTGAGAGTGATGCAAATACTGACTGTTCACAATCACAAGGACCTGTTCTGTTCCTGATATTGGACTAATGGATCCAGCTACAGAAGGGGTTATTGTCGCTGTTGCTGTGGTGCACAGAAGGCACAGAGAAATGGAGGAGGAACTGATGTGCCAGCAAGCTCAGGGCTAGCAGCAACTTCCAATAGAAGCTGAACAGCCTCCGCACGGAAGGGTTGTAGCTGAAGGTCCCCTCACGATCGGCAGTGTGCACAGGTGGACCAGAGTCTATTGCTTTCGAGGCCATTTCCTCCAGATTTCCTCCTACATAAACCTAACGACTGGAGCAGGCAGAGATGGGATGTGATAGACATTGAAGAGCAGCAGTCTTCTGGGGAGGAAGCTGAAGCCATTGAGCGGGAGGAGCTTCAACCACACAGAGTGTAAGGTGCAACAAGCCAGGCAGGATGCAACTGACAGCTGGCTCCAGCTGATGTGAGCTGGGTGCAGTGATCACTCATTGATGATAAACTTACTGCTCCTCAAAAAGGCAGTGTTTGTTTCCAAAAACAAATACAGCTAGTCTTTTTTTTTGCTCATGCTTGCAGTCCCTGTTCCTGCATGTGACGGCCGCACGTCAAACAATGAGAAGATGCCGGGTTACACTGAAAATTAAGAACTTAGACACGGTTGGAAGATGGGACGAGGCTAAGGATAGGTAGGTTGTGCAGCAACAGATTTTCTTAAAAAGTGCACTGAGAAGCAGTGGCTTGTGGCTGTTTTGCACTAGGTGGATAGTGATGGACAACTACAGATGGCCAATGATTGACTGGGTGCAAGGCTGGGCTTTAAAGATGGCACCAACACCTATGATATGCCTGGTGTGCTGTGTACCTAGGGAGAGGCACAGAATGTGTCCGTTGGGACACAGTGCATTGGTAATGAGGTACACTTGGGAAAAAGAGGGTGAGAAAACTCACCACGCCTCAAGGAAAGAAACCCTCCGTGAAACTCAGAATTGCCACTTCACCAATTTCTGGTACAATTCATCCTGTTGTCTTTTGGATGTGGTGCTTCAATGAAAGAGCCGTTTGCCTGTTCAAGTGGACACCCGAGTATGTATTGAAAGAGCTGGGCATCCTCCCAATATAATAGCAAGGTTACTAAATATACTCTCTGATAATTTTGCTTATTTATTCAATGGGACTGTGATGTGGGCAATTTGGTTCCAATATCTGCCTTCAAAGGATTTAAAAGTAAATTACCATCTGCAAAATGCTTTGGAATATTTTTGAGGCAAATGAAAGATGTTATAAGATGCAACATAGGAAGGGATAGTCTTGTGGCTCAGTAGGTAACTATGCCTATGATCCAGAAGCTTCAAGTTCAAGACTCACTTCAGGACTTGATAGTTTGGGGTGTTAATGTGGCCAAACTGGTTAAATTATCAACCTACAAATCTTTCTGATATGATGGCAGACAGCAAGGGAGAGGGAGAGTTTCCTGACCAGCCATGCTTGATGCTGAATGATGTCATAATAGGAGCACAAGTGGACCCTATGCCCCGTTTTGGGCTTGATTCCCACTTTTCTGCAACACCAAAAATCCATCTATTCCAGTGGAATATATATTCAACAGTAGAAATTCCACAACTCTCTGCAGCATAGAATTGCAAAGATTCTCAACTCAGAGGGAAGACATTTCTCATCATCTCAGTGCTAAATGACCAGACTCTTATCTTGTGACAGCACCCATGTTTTAAATTTGCTAACCAACAGAAACAACCTCTTAATTAATGTCCCTGCTGAATTCAGTGGCCCTCAAGTTATAGTCACTGGTTACAGGCTGGTGGCCTGTTCCAGGAAAAGGTAGCTACAGAAACAAGGCATAGGCACGTGTTTTGTCTTCCTCATGTGTCAATAGACACAGGAAACTGTTTAGTCTAAGTTTAATACTGTGGGTCATTATTAAACATTATCCCCTTCTTAAGCTCAACACCAAGATAATAACTCAAAGCTAAGTATCTAGAATATATTCAAGGATCAAAAAGAATAGGAAAGCAAACATTGAATGTGCATGGTGGGATACAAGGTAAACTGTTGCCTCTGGGATTACAGAAATGACCTTAAAAATGCGCAATATTGCCTCCGAGTGATTAGAACACACTCGAGGTCATTTCTGTGAACCACGGGTCAACAGGTTACCACTGCAATGTCCGAGTGCAGTCAATATTTGGATAAGTCACAAAGATATTCAACATTCCAAGCACTGATGATTTCCTGAAGCAAGCTTAACGAGAAATAGACAGTGATAAACCCAAATGATAATGCAGATTTTACAAGTATCTGATGGCACAATGATTTAAAAGTACTACATTGCAATCACAGCAATTTAGATATCCTACAATAAAAGATGCGATTAGTTTTGGCAATCTGGGAACTTCAAATGATCTGAACCAGGAATATAGACTTTACTGATTTTCTACTGATGTGTTTCATTTGCATGGTTAATAAATCATCCAAAGATGGTAAGCAAAGGTTAGAAATTTTGTTCAGGTGACAGAACTGTCATATTGAAGAAACTGAATACTGGGCATTTGATAAAACACTACCTGCCCCAGATTCTCACCAAAAGAAAATCCACCCAAAGAAGATTTTCAGTTGACAAATGCTTACTGGGCTCAAAGTTAACTCAGGTTTTTCTCAACGAGGTAAAAACAATGACTGCAGATGCTGGAAATCAGATTCTGGATTAGTGGTGCTGGAAAAGCACAGCAGTTCAGGCAGCATCCAAGGAGCAGCGAAATCGACGTTTCGGGCAAAAGCCCTTCATCAGGAATAAAGGCAGTGAGCCTGAAGCATGGAGAGATAAGCTAGAGGAGGGTGGGGGTGGGAGAAAGTAGC
>NC_057729.1:43335286-43408496 GCF_004010195.1 Chiloscyllium plagiosum | reverse complement strand
TCTCCTTTTCCACCTATCCACTCCACCCTGACCTATCACCTTCATCCCCTCCCCCACTCACCCATAGTACTCTATGCTACTTTCTCCCCACCTCCACCCTCCTCTAGCTTATCTCTCCACGCTTCAGGCTTACTACCTTTATTCCTGAAGGGCTTTTGCCCGAAACGTCGATTTCGCTGCTCCTTGGATGCTGCCTGAACTGCTGTGCTCTTCCAGCACCACTAATCCAGAATCCGGTTTTTCTATCCACAGATGCTGCCACACTTGCCAAGTTTTCCAACACTTTTTGGTTAGGTTTGAGAATTCTAGGTGAATGTTTTTAGGTACGGCAGAAAACAAGCTCCAAGGATGGGCTCAATATGTTTAACCAGCAAGCAGCTTAAATCAGTCAAGGGAGGCCCAAGGTGCACTGCCGATTTTGAGCTGCATTCGCTAGTCTTATCCATGACAGTGGCTGGCTCACAAATCTTTGTGCATGATGATAGCCTTGAAGGGGACTCTTTTCCTCCTAACATCATTATTGTGAAGACTGCCAACACTCATTGTCATGCCTTATAGATAAATAATAGCCCTGCTGAGTGGAACTGTCCCCTAGAAAAGAATTAACATTATCAGGATAGAATGGTGCAGAAGACAAACAATAGATGAAAAAAACAGAACAAGGTTAATTGCCACTCCCTTTTCACAGGTCATCCCTACCTATTCATGTACCAACCATTATCCCTCAACTCCTCTTTCCAGAAACACATCAAACATCACTCCAATTTATTCATGACACTTATTTGCATGCAAGTACATCTTCCTGGTCCATTATGGTATCAGCGTATCTCACAAGATGATGGATTTCACCCAGAGTGTACATGATTCCTGGATGGAATACATTAACAGTTGTGGCTGTGGAGGCTAATTCACAAGTAGCTATCTGTTCTGCAGCTGTCACTGAGGAGTTACTTCTTTCCTTCCAATGACTTGCTTTTTCCACCATCTACTTTTGCCATATCCTTCCTGACCACACGTCTCCAGGCTTTGTGACAACACTAAAGACTTCCCAAATTGACACGGATCTTAACCTACCCAACAGGTATCTTTGGACCAACACACCAGCTCTCTTCTAAGTATCCTCGGACTGCATACCTGGAACACACAATAGCTTGCGCTAATAGCAATAGCTAATATGTGATCATATTAGCGCATCCCATAATGGCACATCCCATTCAGCTCACAGCACCCAGTCAAGAGAGACTCAATAAGGTACGTGAGCTGGAGACCCCTGCACACTTCTATGTGCAGCACTCAAACTTGTCAGACAATGTTCCACATTTTTAAGCATCACTTGTTCATTACTTAAGTAGCAAACCATTCATATGCCGTCTCTTTATCCCAATAACATCTACAGACACCAGCAGTTCACTATATATTTTGATGCCAGAACTGAGCACTTTGTCACAAATAAACACATTTAATGAGAAATATGATTTGGAGATGCCGGTGTTGGACTGGGATGTACAAAGTTAAAAATCACACAACACCAGGTTATAGTCCAACAGGTTTAATTGGAAGCACTAGCTTTCGGAGCGCTGCTCCTTCACAACCACCTGATGAAGGAGCAACACTCCGAAAGCTAGTGCTTCCAATTAAACCTGTTGGACTATAACCTGGTGTTGTGTGATTTTTAACAATGACAAATATAGTACTATTGAGTGTACAATGACTATATTTAACAATGACAAATATAGTACTATTAAATAATTTTAAATATTTTATCTCATTTCAACATCACATTACAGCATTCTTCAGGTATAGAGCTGTTTAATCCAATGCTCTTCCAGGAGTGCACACATGGAATAGTTCTGTTTTTCTCTCCAAGGGAATTTCTGTTTGCATTGTTAATTTTCATCATCATTTTCTGTGATCTTATGTTTGATCAGGTTCCTCCCACATCTTTCCCTGTCGCTTAAAGCCTGCGAAATCACTAACTTTTTTCAATTTCGACAATAGGTCACAGAGCTGAAACATTAATACTCTCCGCAGATGCTGCTTGATCTACTGATTATTTCCTGTTTTTCTGCTATTTTGTTTTTTAACAGCACTACCTTCCTCAGAGTATAATGGATTCAATTCCCATTCATCCAATTGATGGCATGATTGACAAAAAGCACAATGTACCAGTGCTTTTACGAAACAGGAAATTTCGCTGAAAGGTCAGCAGTCCTTAATACAACTTAATGAGACACAAGGGATAAATTTTGAATAGAATGTAGTTCAATGTACAGCAACATTACTGGCTCCAATGTCATTACCATTTTTTAGCACACTGAGAATAAAGAGCAAGGGGACTGCAGAGACTGGAAATCAGTGGAAAATATCTGAAGAAGTGTAAAGAGCACCCAAATTATCACTGACTTAACTTTAACACATCATTTTTGATTAAAGAATGTTTTATCTATTCAAAAGGAGCAAGTGATGGGCCTCGTGATTTTTTGAGAAAAGTTCCTTATTAAAGTTATGAGAAAAATCAGAAAGGCTTCCTACAGATACAATGAAGGCCAAGCTCTACATGAAATAAAGCATAATCATGTATTGCTGATGACAAGTGAAGGAACTTGCACTTACATAAATTTTTCACTATTGCATTATATTTTATGACATTCTTAAGACAACTCACTGAAGTAAAGTGAGCAAAAGCAGCAGTTTATTCATGGCATGGAACTGGATGACCAGGAGAGGGTTTTAGTGGCTCAGAGAGAAAAAGGTTAACCAGATCATCATTGGTACAATTTACAGGAAGAGAAGGACAGATCTCTTTCATCCACCTATGCAAGCAAATGTAATTTTGGTTTATAGATCAACCAAAAGTCAGCACTTCTGATACTGTAGCATTCTCTCTTAACAACACTCAAGTGGTAGTCCTAAATACATGTGCCTATTTCTGGAATGAGATAGGAGTGCAATCATTGTGCCAAAGATGGTTTCTTGGCTATGATTTGAACTCTGGGCCAGTTCTTGAATAGCTTACTGGCCTGTTTCATTGTAACTGGTTACATGGTCAATTTCTACCAGAAGGTAGGAGTTAAAATCCCCTCAGTTACCACAAATCTAAAACAAAATAAAGTTGAAGGAAAAGGATTATCATTTATAATTTAGCGTCCATTATCTGGCTTGCTCTACTATGTAATACAGGTCATTCTGCTAGAACACGATTGACAGATGGGGGACACTGTTTCTAAAGTGCAAACTTTTAAAACGTGTGTTGGCTGTAATGCAATTACATTGGCAGCACTTTAAGCCCAGTTTCTAAAGTGCGATTTTTCTATAATGTGGTGTTGCACAAGAATGTAACCATCGCGTTACATAAGAACTAACTGCATACCCTCACTGAGAGGTAGGGAGGATTCTTGCTCTTAAAAGCTATTGATATATCTATCTTGTGCAAAGTGCAATAACAGAGAAGTAGGTGATTCCTTCCAGAGTGTTTGTTTCTACACACAAACACACACAAATAGCTTGTAGAATTGACGGCACCAAAGTGGACCCATCACACTGTGATACCCACTGAAATAAACCCACAGAGGCCAGTATCCCTTCATCAACTCACCCTTTATTTACACGCGCAGAATACTTGACGTTGGTCTGGCTTTCTCAGAGCCAGCTCTCAGAGTGATCAGAACCTCTGACACATCTGTCAGCCATTGAACCATAGAATCCCTACAGTGTGGAAACAGGCCATTTGGCCTAACCTTACCTTTTTGCACTGCATTTCCCCTGACTATTGCACCTAACCTACACATTGATGAACACTATGGGCAATTTACATGGCCAATTCACCTAACCTGCACATCTTTGGATCGTGGGAAGAAACCAGAGCACCCGGAGGAAACCCATGCAGACACTGGGAGAACGTGCGAGCTCCACACCAACAGTTGCCCAAGGCTGGAATCGAACCTGGATCCCTGGCGCTGTGAGACAGCAGTGCTAACCACTCAGCCACTGTGCCACCAAGACTTCCTGATTGGTCCAAGTTAGCAGTCCCAATCATGGAACTCTTTCTATGATGTCCACTTGGCTGATCTCATCACACCCACATTAATCATTTTCAATCAGAATAATAAAACCAAAAACCAATGAGTTTATTATTCCACATTTCAAGGAATTCCTACTAATCAAATGTTTCAAGCAATGGAACATGACTTCACTCTTTTCATTATACAATGTGCAACTAGAAGAATACTTCACTGGTCCCCAGAGCTGGACAGCTCCCCACTACAGTCCCATCACTGAGGCAGACAGAAAACAACATCCACTACTCACACTGTGGAAGTAAAGTTACACTCCCATTTAGGGACAATATTGTTGCGCTAAAACATTTTGCCACCAAATGGGAGTAGACCTCTTGCAGAGGCTGCTAAATCAATGAAAGTGGCTTTCCTTTGGCAACCTGCAAGGAGAAGGGTGGGGTGCATGGAGGACACACACATGGCATGAAGAGATTCTCTGAAAGGGTTTCCCCTTAACTCAGAGGAGGAGCGTTACCAGCTCCAATCCTCATCAGTTTTTCCATTTAATGACGGCTCCCAAAATATCCCGCCATGTAAAGGCACCCTCTTAGTAATTGACTTTCCTCAGTAGTGCCCAGCTACCCCAGCGAGGCTGTTAGTGCTCCAGAGCTGATGGCACCCTCAATAGGACAGTGAACATGGAGGCAAGGCTGCCTCGAGAAAAACCTACCAATGGCTTATAAGAAGTGAGGGCTTGGGAACCCCCTCCAAATAGGCCTGATATGGGAGTCACTAAACCGGTGGTAAAATCCAACCCCTAGTCCTTAACTGATCCAGGTCACTGCAACTGGTCTCAATTCAACCCTGGAGTCGTATCTTATAATCTCTGCTGGAAGAATGTGCCCACGAAGTTTTGGTGAGGGGGAATGGGGCCCAAGTGTGATCCACCTCTCATCATGGCAGCCTCATCTATCCCAGCTACTGACCAACAGTAGGAAAGAGTGATTGACTTTGCTAGCTATGACTCTGAACATTAGAGATGGAAGAAAATCAGAAAACTTTAGAAACAGTGGGGCCCAAATTAAAAAATACTTCTCAACATTAAAAGGAACGGTTGAAGCTTTTAAAACATAACTGTCTAGAGCTGGAATCAAGTCATTTCGGCCAATCCCACAGCTCTATCAGAGTTCACTACTGACCATTAATACAACTCCCTAAACTTGCAGTTCCTCTTGCTTATCCTGTACATCGAGTTCGCTCCCATAGCTCTCACACCCTCAATCCCATCCACCAGCTCAAGATTATAGTTCGGTCCCCTTTTAAAGCTGCAAGTGATTCAATGGAAGACTCAGCAGTTACCAGAGCAGGAGAAGCCACACCAATCCAGAACATCAAGAGCTTGAAAAACACAGGCATTCACTTGATCAGCACTCTGCCACCGCACTGAATGGCCAACGTTAGACAGACTCTACACAATTCACTTGATCTACAAGGCTCACTGCACCAAGTCACCACTATTATCGTGACAGTATTTCTTTCCTGTCGCTTTGACCACTGAGAAAGATCAAATCACAAGTTCTGCTTTTTCAATCTGATGTCACAAACCCAACGCTGGGATCATTACAGGACCCCAAGCTCCGTGCTCTGATCAGTGATGGGACACCATGCTTAAATACAAAGGCCCCTAATTGGGCCCAATCCCCATCCAAATTGTGGCTTCAGTTGCTACCAAAAGGCAGGAACTCATTCTGGAGGGAGATTTTTCACTGAACGACAACAAAACTTTTAGAGTTCATACTCAGCATAAATGAAATCTAGACTGACAGAATTCCAGCCACAGATTTAACAATTTGAATATATGCCTAACCACTCAAAATGCCATTATCAATTAATTAAAATTCATTTACAAAAGCATACCGACATATTCCACTGAAACAAGATAAATTACCTATAAGACTGAAAGAGAAGTCTTTTGAATTGACCAGGGGCTGTGAATTTAAGTTTCTAAATGGATTACTTGCTTGGTATTCAAGGAATGTATGCAATGTGTTCACTAAATTATGTTGAGGTACTTTAGCGCCAGACACCAGACACATTAAAAGGTAAACTGTAGTTATGTTTTTTTTTTGCTTCTCTTCCACCAAAAAAATTGACTTATGCCTCCACAATTGTACAACATGCTAAACATCGAGACACCTCAAATCAGAAGCCAAACACTGTGCCAACAGAAACACTGACCCATCAGGCCACCTCCTCGTGCTGCAACATACAAATCACTTTGATGACATGAAGCAGTAGATATTTATCCCAAATTTAGCAATGTTATGTCTAAGACTTTTTTTTTAAAAAAGTGGTAAAAAGGTTTGTTCTTGCTTTAGATAACATGTGGAAGTCGGAACGGGGTGGGGAAAGCAGAGTGGGATTTGAAGGCTTTGACAAACACAAAGCCTTTGAGATTAACATACCAGAACTGTCCTCAGGTTAAAGCAGCACAGTAAGATCATACCATTCTCCCTCCTGTCACCCATTCCTTCTCAATTCAATTCATTATTCAGGTGCCTTCTTCACTAAGTTGACATGGCCAAATTCCATTCCACAATAACCCTGATCATTTAAGTACATTATTGAACAAGTTCCTTTGGCATGCTGAAGAATCTGCTTGGAATATTGTGGGACATATTGAAAACAGATCAGCATTGCTTTAGACAAATGACATTGATGGCATATGCCTCAGGTAGCAATATTTTGTGCCCTGGCCAATATCTAACCTCTAAAACAATATCACAAGACAGATTATCTGGACACTATCACATTAGTGTTTGTGGGAGTTTGCTCTGTACAAATATGCGATGTTCTCTACTTCTCAACAGCAAGTACACTTCAAAAATACTTCATTTGCTGCAAAGCACTTCAAGACCTTTGGTGACAATTAAGTAGATTAGATTACATTAGATTAGATTACATTACAGTGTGGAAACAGGCCCTTCGGCCCAACAAGTCCACACCGACCCGTCGAAGTGCAACCCACCCATACCCCTACATTTACCCTTTACCTAACACTACGGGCAATTTAGCATGGCCAATTCACCTGACCTGCACATCTTTGGACTGTGGGAGGAAACCGGAGCACCCGGAGGAAACCCACGCAGACACAGGGAGAACATAGTATGCTATACAAATGCAAGTCATCCTTTTTTTTCAATTTTACATTCCAACGACGCCACTGAGAGCAGAACCATGTGACAAAGTCAAACATCAGATTGGTTCTGAACATGGAGACAAAGTCAACACACCTTTTGGCAATCAATACTCTTCTAGAATGGTGGGCTCTATTAATTAAACATTACTGCTATAATAACACTGATAGTTGATATTTTGTCTACAAGGATTTTATGTCACCATTTTAACAAATGGAACTCACAACCAAAGAAGGGACACAGACAATAAGATCATTTTTCTTACCCAAGGGGAGAAAGGCTGGTTTGATAACTGGATAAGCCGCCTGGACTAAATGGGATGTATTGGACAATACGGAGAGAAGTAAGAATATAAATATAAGTACAGGTATTGGTTATAATCATCCAATTCTCCTTAGACACAGGAGTGGTCAAGCCAGAGGACTGGAGAATTGTAAATGCTACACTTTTCAGTACAGCACAGTGGTTCAGTGATTAGCGCTGCTGCCTCACAGCACCAGGGACCTGGGTTCGATATACACCTCAGGCGACTGTCTGTGTGGAGTTTTCACGTTCTCCCAGTGTCTGTGCGGGTTTCCTCTGGGTGCTCCAGTTTCCTCCCTCCATCCAAAAATATACAGGTTAGGTGAATTGGCCATGCTAAATTGCCCATAGTGTTCAGGGATGTGTACGTTAGGTGCATGAGTAGGGAATGGGTCTGGGTGGGTTACTCTTTGGAGGATCGATGTGGACTTGTTGGGCCAAAGGGCCTGTCCCCACACTGTAGGGATTCTATGATCTATGATTTTAATAAAAAATGAGTGTAAGTTTAAGCCCAGCAACGTCAAACTAGTCAGTTCAACTGAAGGCAGAAAAACACTTAAAAACAATAATCCAGGACAAAATTAGGGCAATAAATGCCATTCTTACAAAAAGGCCAATCTCTTTTGTAGAAATTTTAAAAAGTCACTTGGAATATTGTACCAATTCAAGAAATCCAGCACAAATTTGTGAAAGACAAATTTTAGTTAACTAACTTGATTGAATTTTATGATTAGTAATAGAAAGAGCAGATGAAGGTAACAAGGTTTTTGCAGTGTATGTGGACTTCCAAAAGGTATTGCTAAAGTGCCACTAAATAGGCTTGCAAACAAAGTTGAGGTCTATAGAATAAAAGAGACAATGGCTGCATGGATACAAAACTGGCTGAATGTCAGGAAACAGTCGTACTGATTAGCTCCACTGCTTTTCTCAATGAGCATTAATAACCACATGAGGATTTATTAGGCACAATATTAAAATTTGAAGATGGCACCAAACTTGGACATATTGTGAACTATGAGTAGAATTTTGATAGATTTTACAGAGGGTCAGGTGGAATGACTTGCCACGTGGCAGAGGAAATATAGTGCAATGAAAAGTCAAGTGACAATTTGGTAGGCAAATATAAAGGAAGCAATTCTGAAAGGAACAGAGAGACCCAAGGGCGTATGCACACAAATCACTGAAGATGGCAAGGGAGGTTAAGACAACAAGGCGACAATGCAGGCTTTAAGAGGAGGAATAGAGAACAAAAGCAATAATGTTAGGATAAATCTTTATAAAACACTGATTCAGCCTCAACTAGAGTATATTTTTGATTTCTACACAGTATACTGGGAGGACATACAGGCTTCAGAGAAGGTATAACAAAATTTGAAAGACTAGCTTCAGGGATGCGGACATCAGTTATTGGATACCTTGGGAATGCTGTTCAATGGTGGCTTTTAAAAGGGATATAGTATCTGAACAGAAAGCCTTTGTAGAGCCATAGACAATGAGCACGGAAGGTAGACTGTTCAAAAAAGGGACTAGGGATAACCCCGGGAATTACAGGCCAGTTAGTCTTACTTCGGTGGTAGGTAAAGTAATGGAAAGGGTACTGAGGGATAGGATTTATGAGTATCTGGAAAGACACTGCTTGATTAGGGACAGCCAGCACGGATTTGTGAAGGGGAGGTCTGGTGGAGTTGTGGACAGTGAGGAGGGTTGTTGTCGGCTGCAGAGGGACTTAGATATGATGCAAAGTTGGGCTGAGGAGTGGCAGATGGAGTTCAACCCTGCCACGTGTGAGGTTGTCCATTTTGGAAGAACAAATAAGAATGCGGAATACAGGGTTAATGGTAGGGTTCTTAGTCAGGTGGAGGAACAGAGGGATCTTGGGGTCTATGTACATAGATCTTTGAAGGTTGCCACTCAGGTGGATAGAGTTTGTAAGAAGGCCTATGGAGTATTATCGTTCATTAGCAGAGGGATTGAATTCAAGAGTCGTTAAGTGATGTTGCAGCTGTACAGGACTTTGGTTAGGCCACAGTTGGAGTACTGTGTGCAGTTCTGGTCGCCTCACTTTAGGAAAGATGTGGAAGCTTTGGAGAGGGTGCAGAGAAGATTTACCAGGATGTTGCCTGGAATGGAGAGGAAGTCGTACGAGGATAGGTTGAGAGTTCTCGGCCTTTTCTCGTTGGAACGGCGAAGGATGAGGGGTGACTTGATCGAGGTTTATAAGATGATCAGAGGAATAGATAGAGTAGACAGTCAGAAACTTTTTCCCCGGGTACAACAGAGTGTTACAAGGGGACATAAATTTAAGGTGAAGGGTGGAAGGTATAGGGGAAATGTCAGGGGTGGGTTCTTAACCCAGAGAATGGTGGGGGCATGGAATGCGCTGCCTGTGGGAGTGGTAGAATCAGAATCTTTGGTGACCTTTAAGCGGCAATTGGATAGGTATATGGATAGGTGCTTAAGCTAGGACAAATGTTCGGCACAACATCGTGGGCCGAAGGGCCTGTTCTGTGCTGTATTGTTCTATGTTCTATGTTCTAGACTGGCCAAGTTGTTCTTGCAGAGAGACAGCACGAATACTCTCGGCCAAACGGCTTCTGAGCAGTAACGTTCTGCAATTCCATATGCTGTTGATGAATCACAGCCACTGTTTCAGGTACAGTTTGACATGTTTAACAACTAGGTTAAAAACAAGGACTGCAGATGCTGGAAACCAGAGTTTAGACCTAAGTGGTGCTGGAAAACCACAGTAGGTCAGGCAGCATCCAAGGAGCAGGAAAATCGACGTTTTGGGGAAAAGCCCCTCTATTCCTGATGAAGGGCTTTTGCCCGAAACGTCGATTTTCCTGCTCCTCGGATGCTGCCTGACCCCATGTTTAACAATTGCCAGTCTTTGCAAACAACGAATCCGACATGACATTACAGTTCCACAATCACAATTAATCAGGAGCTGAAGGTAAAAGATGTGGATGTGTATGATTAGATGAGATTAGATTCCCTACAGTATAAAACAGGCCCTTTGGCCTACAAGTCCACACCGACCCTCCGAAGAGTAGCACACCCAGACCCATCCCCCACCCAGACCCATTTCCCTGTGACTAATGTACCTAACACTATGGGCGATTCAGCATGGCCAATTCACCTGACCTGCACATCTTTGAATTGTGGGAGGAAACCAGAGCACCCGGAGGAAACCCATGCAGACACGGGGAGAATGTCTGTGCGGAGTCACCCAAGGCAGGAATGGAACTCGGGTGCCTGGTGCTGTGAGGCAGCAGTGCTAAGCACTGAGCCACCATGCCATCTGTGTTACACATAGCAAGAATGACTTGCAGTTCAGAACTAGGATGGTCTTAAAGTGAATGAATCACTACTCTGTTAAATCATTCTAGGAAATATGCATGGCACAATTTATAGTGCAAACACAATAGCTGCACCCTTCTCATTACTGTTCAAAATAATTTGGCACAACACAAGTGCACATTGCAGTACAGAAAGTGTTAAGCTAACATCAAGCTATAACAAACTATAGTTCACAAATGACCCACCATCACTCTACACAAATCATGTAAAATGCCTATTACCCAAGCTCTATAAAGTAATTACATTTCTCATGTTTATCAAACTAAATCTACAGAATTTCTCTTACTGTTATTGGGCTCCATTTTTGCACAAAAGAGTTACATAACTGATTGTAAATTGTGGTTTGGAAAGTAAGCCGACTTGTTATTATTTTGCCAAGACTTCCATATCTTTGCATTTAATGGAGAGTAAAGTGGAATGTCCTGGCCCAGAGAATGGTTGGAAACCTATTCAAAGTGCTCCAACAAGGCCAGTTGCTGGTATCTAAATAAGAAGACAATAAAATATCCAGCTTAAGGAAACTATGTAGATTCTTCAAAAAGGTGGGCCAAGTTAAACAGAAACGCAAGCTCTGGCCAAATTTTAGCAACTAAATAATAGAAGGCAAATATTACAACTTTGTAACTGGATGTGCAATAGGGGTTAAAATAAATTTTATTTTCAAAAGTTCGCTTCAACATGTCCCAAAGTCTACTTTTTGATTTGGGCATTTTTCATTACCACTAACTCTTTCATTAGGTAACATCCAGTGAAATAGTAACATCACCTTAATATTGACAAACAGGGTATTTGGACTCTCAGAAGCAGAATTATAAGAATTCATCAATCTCTTTAATAATTAATCAACCCTCAATTAAACTTAAAACCACAGAAAGCGTAAATTGCCCAGGCACCACAGGATTTATAATGGCACAAGACAACAGGCATAACAGGGTGGTGCGTGTATGGAAAAAGCTGCCCAAGGAAATGGAGTAGATGGGTACAATTTCAACATTTAAAAGGTATCTGAATGGGTACATGAATAGGGAGGGTTTAGAGGGATATGGGTCAAATGTTGGCAAATGGGACTAGGCCAGATTGGGATATTGGTTTGTTACAGACGAGTCGGATTGAAGAGTTTGTTTCCATGCTGTATGACTCTACGACTCTAAGTTAGAGACCAAAGCTTTTTTCCAGGTAAGTGATACTCATTTCATTTTTTAAAAAAGCACATTAATTTGCAAGGAATTCAGTACATGACTTCAAATTTTCATGCTCTTGAGTAACCAAGTAATCCTTTGTTTACAGGCTCTGCTTGGCAGGCACTGACCTCTTCCCTCATCCTCCACTCCACTTTAATCCTCTCCCACTGCCACCCATTTCTTGTCTCAGGCAGCAGACCCTTACCACCACCCACCAATCCCCAATACGTGGCCTCACTTGGCAGATTCACATTCCCCTGGCTTCCTATGGTAAACAGATTGTGCCTTGCCTTATTAGTGCAGCCCCAGCAACAGCTAACATGAGGGAGAAGCTGCCTGTGATTCATAGAGACCCCACAGTGAGGGAGCAAGACATTTGGCCCATTGAGCTCACACCAACCCACCAAAAACCATCCCACTCAAACCCACCCCCCTACCCTTTCCTCACAACCTTGCATTTCCCATTTCTAACCCAACCATTCCTGGATACTAAGGGCAACTTAACATGGCCAATCCATCTAATCTGCACATCTTTGGATTGTGGGAGGAAACTCATGCAGACATGGGGAGAATGTGCAAATTCCACACAATCACCAGAGGGTGGAATTGACCCAGGTCCCTGGCGCTGAGACAGCAGTGCTAACCACTCAGCCACTGTGTCTCCCAGTTTGGATAACCAACTTCTTTCAAAGTTACTTAATCCCATGTAGAATAACAATATTTTTGACTGGTCACTCTGCCCACTCCGTGACTCACTTTCCTGGGTGATTTCCCTAATATTGTAGGGCAAATTTGCCTGCCTCCTCTTGCCTTTTGCTTGTTGGATGTGCAGAGATCCTGTAGGTTACTTTTGATCAATAATTCATCACTTTCCCTGTAACAAGACTTACGCGCAGAATTGTAAGAAATAGTAACTTTATTTACATGAGTTGAAGAGTAAATACATTCCTAGCTGTGTGATGCTGCTACTGCTCTATAGCAATTCCAGTAATAATCCCTCAGTTACATCACCAAAACTCAATAAAGGCATCAAAGCCACATGAGGATGAAACAAGTTTGAATTTCAGAAACTAACATTAACCAGAATGGCTCCATCACTCATAATATTTAACGTTTTAAACCTTGGAATTTAATGAAAATAATGTTTTTATAAATTACTTGGATGAGGAGGTTGAGGGGTGGGTTAGTAAATTTGCAGATGACAAAGTTTGGAGGTGTCGTCGATAGTATAGTGGGCTACTGCAGGCTGCGGAGCGACAGACAGGATGCAGAGCTGGGCTGAAAAATGGCAGATGGAGTTCAACCTGGCTAAATGCGAAGTGATGCATTTTAGAAGATCGAACTCGAATGCTGTATATAGGATTAAAGACAGGATTCTTGGCAGTGTGGAGGAACAGAGGCATCTGGGTGTACAAGTACACAGATCCATCAAAGTTGCCACCCAAATGGATAGGGCTGTTAAGAAAGCATACGGTGTTTTGGCTTTCATTAACAGGGGGATCGAGTTTAAGAGCCGCGAGGTTTTGCTACCACTCGAAAAGTCCCTGGTGAGACCACACTTGGAATATTGTGTCCAGCTCTGGTCGCCCTACTATAGGAAAGATACAGAAGCTTTGGAGGGTGCAAAGAAGGTTTAACAGGATGCTGCCTGGACTGGAGGACTTGCCTTATGGTCGCCCTACTATAGGAAAGATACAGAAGCTTTGGAGAGGGTGCAAAGAAGGTTTAACAGGATGCTGCCTGGACTGGAGGACTTGCCTTATGAAGAAAGGTTGAATAAGGTCAGACTTTTCTCTCTGGAGAGGAGGAAGAGAGGAGACCTGATTGAAGTATACAAGATAATGAGTGGAATAGATAGAGTCAATAGCCAGAGACTTTTCCCCAGGGCAGGATTGACTGGTACGAGGAGTCAGTTTGATATTAGGAGGAAGGTATAAAGGATATCAGAGGTAGGTTCTTTATGCAGAGAGTTGTGAATGCATTGTCAGCTGTGGTGGTGGAAGCAGATCATTGGGGACATTGAAGCGACTGCTGGACATGCACATGGATAGCAGTGAGTTGAGGGGTGCGTAGGTTAGGTTATTATATTTTACATTAGGATTAAACCTTGCCACAACAAAGGGCCTGTTCTGAACTGTACTTTTCAATGTTCTATGTTCTATGAAATATTAACATAAATAACACATAAAAGATTTACAAATGCCTACCAAATCACAAACCAGCCGGATGCGAAAATACAAAACAGTTCCTTCATTGTCACCACTGTGGGAGCATCTTTAACATGTAGACTGCAGCAGTTTAAGAATGCTCTCTCAGGGACAACTTGAAATGGACAATAAGTGCTGACCTTGCAAACGACCCACACTTCCCGTGAATTAATGCATGACAGAAAAAATTGCCTCTCATCTCTGAATATAATGGAAACATTAGCTTATTTTAAGTGGTTTCATGCCACTGAAAATAGCAGAAGGGGAAGATGGCATGGATGTACTATGGATTGTACTATGATTCTATAATGTGGAGTTACAGAGAAAGGGGGAGATTGGATGCTGTTTGGAGGGTCAGTGCAGACTCAATGTGCTGAAAGACCTGTACTGTAGGGATTCCAGATTTAGTATATTCCAGATTCCAGATTTAGTATATTAATTTTATTCATATATCATCATCATATCCAGGCATTAATCACATTACAGAGAAGTTCAATTAACTTCAGGAATGCCGTGATATTTCTTGAGTGGCATGGAATGGCCAATTTGAACATTATTTATCGAGCATAACAGATACCTAATAAGACACTATCACATACCAAGAGCAAATGATATGGATAACAGACTGGTTCCAAAAATGTTCAGCTCTTAGTATAATAGCCAAACAATAACTTGAGTTCTCAGTACCATGACAGATTTCTTATTTTGTTAATGCTCTTCTCCTTCTCTATGCCTAAAAATATCATCCCTTTTCTGGACAGGTCAAATGAAGGAAATATACAGCAGAATAGTTGGGAAAAAAAATCTAGCATCTGAAAGAAATCTGAAACAAACATCGAGTTGTACAAACTCAGAAAGTCTGGCAGCTTCTTTAGAGAGAGACACAGAACTAACATTTTGAAGCTGCTGCCAGATCTATTAGATTTTCCCAGCATTCTATGTGCGTGTCTCTGGTCAAATGATTGATCTTGATGGATAACTTCAACATTATCAGTCGGCTATTCACCTTGATGAAGAACTAATTGCATCAGAGCTTGGTCCTCCATTCAGGCAACACAGACATGCAGGAACACAAGCTAGTGACCAGAAGCTGAAAACATAGCCAAATTTCACTTCCCTGACCCAGAAATGCTAAGGCTAACTGCAATGCCTTTAATCTGACTTCAGCTGAGATTGGTTAAGTCAACACTGGCCAAAATCAAGCTTTGGATCTTTGCTGAATATTTGGCATATTCACCCCTTGGGTGAACTCACTAGGTCTTACAAAGAAAGGAATTGAAAGCAATATTCGCTACATTGGAACAACTGAACTTTAAATTTACCTGCCCAAGGTCAAGTGTAACGTTAACTTCATTGTATTCCAGGCCACGGGAGAGAGGGGGACTCTGCCACCAGCGTTCTGTCCCATCAATGGCATTGGTACTTGGATGTGCTTTGTTACTCTCTGCCTTGCAAATATCACAATATTGTCCCTATTAAGGAAAATAACACAAAGTAAGTAAAGTTGCAAGTCCTTAAAAATGCATAACTTTCAAGTTTCTAAACCAGTCTCATTTGTCAATGAAATGATTAGCATAATATTTAATATAATTAGTACTTAAATGAGTATCTTCAGCTTCCAGTATCAACATTGATTTGTAAATGCCAACAGTTTATGAGCTGATATCCCATGGCACCACTCACTAATAGTTGAAGGCCAAAAGTGCAAATGTGATGGAAAGCTACCAGAACAGAGCTGAGTTTAATCTCCTTCTTCTTTAAGACGTTGCTGCCCTGGTACTCCCGTAAGAAAATTATATAAGTGCTACATCATAGATCAATAAAGAGACCATTCCTGAAGGACGTTTCACTTTACATCCGTTAGCTTCTGCTTTTTGGAGATTCCAGGTTAGGAGATCCAAAAACAAGCAAGGTGGCTGGCTTCTTTTCTCTTTTTCTTAATAATACTGACATTTCAAAATATGATAGCTAAAATATGAAGGGGATTGGAGGGTTTGAACTATAGGGAAAGGCTGCAAAGGCTGGGGCATTTTTTTTCCCATGGAGCATAAGAGGCTGAGGAGTGACTTCATAGAGGTTTATAAAATCAAGATGGGCATGGATAGGGTGAATAGCCAAGGTCATCCCAGGGTGGGATTACGCAAAACTGGAGGGCATACATTTAAGGTGAATGGGGAATGCTTTCAAAGGGGTAATTTTTTTCTCGCAGAGAATGGTGTGTGTATGGAATGAGCTGCCAGAGGAAGAGGAGGTGGCTGGTACAATTACAACATTTAAAAAGGCACCTGGATGGGTACATGAATAGGAAAGATTTAGAGGGATATGGGCTAAATGCAGGCAAATGGAACTGGATCAGTTCAGGATATCTGGTCGGTGTGGACGAGTTGGACTAAAGGGTCTATTTCCATGCTATTTAACTGTATGACTTTATGATAGCTGCTAAATATAAAAACTTTGCATAAACAGTTACACAAAATCCCAAATTGATTCAAGTTTAGAAGCATATTAGCTATATGTTGGATTAGGAAGAAACTGCTGGACTAATTGGATAATCCAAAAAAAAATTGCAGAGGCATGATGGGCTAAATATAATTTCCCCCCTGTAGTGTATGTTCAATTTACTCCAACCAAAATGCTGTATTATTCCTGTAATGTACTGACAATCTTTTTTTCCCCACAGCTGGTTTACTTACACTTATTTAACAATCTAGTATTAATTTGAATTTTTTTTTTAAATCAGAAGGGCACAGGAAAGAAAATGAGAGAACAAGTGGTTCACAAGAATTGATGTTGGATAATCTGCCCAAACGCTCCTGAGTGCTGTTGCTAACTTTGCATTTATCCCATGATATAATGGTCCAGATTTTGCAGCAGTAATGATAACAAAGCATAATTACGCACCTCTACTATTCCACTAAAACAGGCAGCAACATCTGGAGTCTGTATATGTGCAGAATAACACAGAACTCCAGACTATGCTGACAATGCTTCCACTTTCCTCCTGAGGACATGTATTCAGCTAATCAATGAGCCTCACTGTAAAAACCCGCGAAAAGATTACATCTTGTTGAATGAAGTGTAACTGGATTTTTAACTGAACTCGTTTAATTACTGACAAATATTTTCACAGGCTGTGAAAAGCTAATTTTATTACTTGCAGAATGTTAAAGTTCTTTATGAGGATAAAAATACCAGAAGTTAATTTATTTTTATTTTAGTTTCAATTTTAATCCAATTATTTATTTTGAATTGGGGTTAGGGTTTGAAGACCTTGGGGCAGCATTGTGATGATGTCAAGAAGGTGCTCCTCACTGGGAATTAAATAGCACAGTGTAGGAGGGGTTAGTGATAACAGAGAAGACTGAGATAATGTGAGAGATGAGAGAGAATCGGATGCCAAGAAACACATGAGAGGAGACTAACTCAAAGTGATAAATTGCCTTTCAATAATGCAACAATAAGATCGGACCTGATATATCTCTGATTACCATGTGCAGTATTATTTAGTCTTATTACATGATAAACAAACAGAGTATTATAAAGAAGTCCTTTTGAGCCTGAAAAGAGTTCTTGTCTTCTTCCTGACCAATCTATCTAGAATCCAAAATATTGTTGTAGTCATAAAACTACACAACCAAAGATTCTGTTACATGAAAATGTAAATACAAAGCGAATGATATTAAGTGCTTTTAACTTTCTGATGTGGTGTGTGTGAATACTTCAATATAACTGGCGACCTATCTGCACAAATACATCATAACTGCTGGATATCAAGGGATGCCCTGTACCTGTTGCCAAGTTTAATCTGCTGTGATAAAGGGTAACACCATGCCACAGAGATGCTAGATTATTGTGGGCAGATTCGATGTCAGTGGCCAACTATGACAACTACTCAAAAGGACTTCTTTATGACAAATGTTGGTAAGATTGCATTTCCCACCCATACCTCCTAATGCTGAAGATACATGGATTGGCCTCTTTTTCCAGAAACTGTTATTGGAGGCTGCTGGTTCAGTTCAACAGGCATTAAGTGTTAGCCACATAGTGTCGAGTTATGTAATGGCTGAACAGGGTAGTAGTTGTTGGGTTTTAGGAACAAAACAATGAAGCCATCAAAAGTGGAAAGATGGCTTGGTAAAGCATACACTACTCTAAGTTGTTAATTAATAACAACAAAGTTCAAGAGCAAGGAAATTAACACTTGCCCAAGGCATTAGCTCATCCTTAACTGGAGAAATGTACTGCGTTCTGGGTGCTGCACTCTAAGAAGAATGTGAAGGCAATGAGAACAATGCAGAAAAGATTCACAACAGTAGTTTCAGGAAGAACCACCTCAGTTAGAAAGACAAATTATTACAATAGTTTTCTTTGGTGAAAAGACGACTGGGAGGTGATTCGAAACCATGAAGCATCTGAACAGAGTAGATAGTAAGAAACTGTTCCTACTTGAGAAAGGGTCAAGTGTGAGAGGTTACAGATTGCAAGTTAAAAAAGACAGATTTAAGGTAAAATAAGCAAAAGTAATAAGAAAAAAAATGTCATCCTAGTTAAGGTCTGAAACATATTGCCTGAGAGAGTGGTTGAGGCAGATTCAGTTGATGTATTCAAAATGGAATTCCTTTATCTATAAAGGAAGAAAATGCAACTGGGAGTGGCAGGGGACATGATGGACTGAACTCCTTCCACACTTTAGCAATTCTGTGATCCTGATTCTTTTCGGGTTCCGTAATGTAAATGAGATGAATTAAATACAATTCCGTCTGGTGGGATTGCATGGTTAGTCCAACAGCACATGGAATCATAGATTGATTACAGCAGAGAATATGGTTACTTGGCCCGTTGTGTTCTGTGCCAGTTCTTTGGGCAAGTTGCAAGGTTCAGCCTTCATACATCATCTTAATTAAATTAAGAACGCATTGGAGATAGCAGATCCAAGTGTTAATTTTCTATATTAGTACTGAAAGCCAGAGATTCACTCACCAGACATAAATATTGCAGAAATGGGAAGTTTTTTTTGTCCATTACCACTTCTGTTTGACAGAATCAACTTTCCCAATTAATATGTAAGTGAATTACCAACTATAATACTGAATCTTAGAAAACAAAGGTTAAAGTTTTGAGCTGCACGAATCTCAGCCTAGACAGTAATGGGGATTTCTTAAATCGGACTCAGTCCTCAAGCTAGGAAACAGAGATAAGTACAGAATTCACACTTCTAAAAAGGATATTCAGTGATGCCATCTGGAAAATGTTTGTCTGAGAAGGTTGGGAAGAATAGCATTTGACTCAGCTCAGCAGGGGAGGAACCTATCGACACTCGGGCATAACTTTTTCAAGGATTTTTCAGTGGCTGAAACCTCACTCACCAATAATGTACATCTCAGACTGAGTGCAGAATGGAAAGAATATCAGAAAGAAGGACTCAATTTTCTGACACGTACCTGCCGACAGGTAAATAACTTTGAAGCTGACAAACCCTGAGGACATTACTCCTTGCTATACAGGTTTATGCGAAGAATGGACAATTGGGAAAACGTAAGTGAAGCTGGAGCAAAATAGTCTTCAAAGATTAACAAAATCTTTTTTATATTTGTTTTACATTGTTGACGCCATGCTGCGATATAGATTGCCACTTTCACTTACACTGAGAGGCATTAAAAATCCAAGCTAATATATGCATTTTAACACCTTCAGTGATATTTCAAACTCTAGTGCCTGCTCAGCTCACTAGTTTCAGGCTCGAACCTAGTTGTAAGGCAAGTTTGTTCAAGTAAATGAATGTTATAATTAACAATCTTTTTATATGTCCTTCTCCGCTATTGCAAGTTAGAAGTTACAGTACCCATCTGAAATGCATTACATGCACGCATATTCATATTAATGATACCCAGGTTCCAGTTTCAAAGCTTGAAGATGTTCCAGCTGCATCCAGCATTGGCCGTTTTATATTTTCTTTTCAGATTAAATAAACTGTAACAAAAACCTTGTTCAACATCAGCATCCATGACACAGTATAATCTCACCTGAATCCAATATTAGCAATCCCTTATGGTATCTATATGCTGTTGCGCCACCTATCTTGCACAGGAAGACTGAAGTCATAAAGCATTCTGAAAACATTAAGCTCTTAAAACAACAGAAATGATGGAGGGACCGAATTAAGTTATTGTCAATGCCTAGGTTGAAGTTCTGATTTAGAGGTGTCGGTGTTGGACTGGGGTGTACAAAGTTAAAAATCACACAATACCAGGTTATAGTCCAACAGGTTTACTTGGAAGCACTAGCTTTTGGAGAACTGCTCCTTCATCAGGTGGTTGTGGAATATAAGATCGTAAGACACAGAATTTAAAGCAAAAGTTTACATTATGATGCAACTGAAATTATATATTGAAAAAGATCTTGATTGATTAATCTATTGCTTCCAAATAAACCTATTGGACTATAACCTGGTGTTGTGTGATTTTTAACTAGGTTGAAGTTAAATCATGTGTGGAAAGTGATCAGTGGAGGTTTAATTATTACATAAGGAAGAAACGAAACAATAGGAGACAGTCCCACTGAGCTGGGAAATGAAAGACAGATATAAAAAGCTTACAGTGTGGAGAACTGCGTCCAATGCAGTAGTGAGGACATGGATGTGATGGGAAAGTGCGCCGGGCTGTTCGTAACTTTAATTCTATGAACATATGAATTAGGATTGACAGTAGGCCAGAGGGTCTGTTCAGCCATTTGATAAGATTAAGGCTGATCTGATTGCAGCGTTCACTTTCTTGTCCATCCTCACTTAGTGACCCTTCCGACACCGCTCTCTGGGGAGGAGAATTCCACAGACTCATGACCCTCAGAAAAATCCTCCTCAACTCCATCTTAAAATGGGAGACCCCTTCATTTTAACTGGGTGACTCCCTTGTTCTAGTCTCTTCTATAACATCTACTCAGCATCCACCCCGGTCTGAACCCTCAGAATCTTATATGTTTCAATAATATTACAATCATATTCTTCCAAACACCAATGGACGCAGGCACAATATTTCCTCAGAATACAAACATTTCAGGAATCAGTTGAATGAACATTATCTGCACTGCTTCTAAATCAATTATATCCTTTCTTAAGAAAGACCAAAACTATACACTGTACTCCAGATGTGGTCTTACCAATACTCTGCACAACCATAGTGAAATGCTATCCTAAATCTACATGCCATTCCTCTTACAACAAACATTCCATTTGCTTTCCTTATCACTTGCTGTATCTGCATATTAACTTTTATGATTCATGTACCAGAATATTCAAATCTCCCTGTACCACAGAGCTCTTAAAACCATTCTCCAGTTAAATAATGATCTGCTTCTATTTTCTTCCTGCCAAATTGGACAAGTTCACATTTTTTCCACAGTAGCATTTATTTGCCAAATGTTTGCCTACTCAATATTAACATTATTCTAATTTCATTGGCAGAAAGTGAAATCCTAATGGATGGCTGTGACAAGACAAACACTTTTGTACGACATAGCAACATACTTAATGATTTGAGTTGAAAGAAAAGCAATCAATTAGGGCAGCATTGCGGCTCAGTGGTTAGCACCGCTGCCTCACAGCACCAAGGGATCTGGGTACGATTCTACCCTCAGGTGATTATCTGTGTGGAGTTTCCATATTCTCCCTGTGTCCACATTGGTTTCCTCTGGATGAGTCGGTTTCCTTCCATAGTCCAAAGATGTGTAGGTTAGGTTGGATTGGCCATTGGAAATACAGGGTTATAAGGATAGGTAGGGGTTTGGTCTGGGTCGAATGCTCTTTGGAGTGACTCAATGGGCCGAATGGTCTGCGTCCACACCGTAGTGTGTCTGTGAATTGAGGGTCAAAGCCTTGAAGTCATTCCCACACAACAGGGTGATAAATCGCGAAGGGCTTATTTATGAGTAAACAAACATTTGCTGGGGAAACGTACAGCTGACAATGACCGGTGATCTGCTGACAGAGTTTGAGTATGTAGCGATGAATAGGTGGGACAGATTGGAGATTAATAAGATTATCCCACAGCAGGCTCACCACCCATCAATGAATAAGCAATTGAAGTTGCTGTTTGTAAAAATTTGCTTCAACAACCCTTTGCTGAATGAATGTCAAAGTTACAGATGGGAGCCTAACCTTACCCATCATTATTCCTCAATCACGCACCAGCTGGTTTTGTAACAGTTTCTACCCTACTGTTGTTAGAATACTGAATGAACTCGAACTCTTAACATTCGCCTGTGCCTGTGTTTTTGTTTTTGCCACTGTTTACCTATTATTTACTATCTATGCTACTTAACTATGTGTTCTGCCTGTATTGCTCACAAGACAAAGCTTTTCACTGTGCCTCAGTACACGTGACAATTCAATTCAATTTTCTTATTTTCCTCCTAAATTCATATTCCTACTTGTTTAAGTCTATAGCTACAATCCCTCATTTCTAATCTATTCTTCAAAGGCTATTGAAGTTTCTATCACAGTCTTCGATGCATTATTCCAAATACTGCATTCTCCTCTCTTGACAATCTTCCCCTGCAGGCAGCATATTGTGCAATTAATTTTGCCAACCTTCTTCCAGTCACAATCACACCATCTAACATTTTCCATCTCTTCCACTGTCTGGGAAAACCCTTTACACTGACACTATAACTATCGTGTACATGCAATTTCAAATGAATAGATTTGAATTACTCTCCTCGGGATGTTGTTGAAGAATCAAGTGTCTTCAAATTTGAGAAGCTTTTGTTTTAGTGCACTTCTTTCTATGACTGTGCACATGTTTTGTAAAAACGCTGCAATAAAGATAATGGGGACAAATAAATTAAGTTAGCTCGCTCCACCAACGCCGTCAGGCCTACTGAGTTTCTCCAACACTCTCTGATTTTATTTCAGATCTCCAGCATTCGTTGTACTTTGTGTTTTTGCTTTAGGTGATGCGGTCACTTGCTGCACGCTTCTAGAAGATTTCACAGGGATCCACTCTTCCTACTTTGACACTCAAACCACAGGAGTACGGCCAGAACATCAAGGATCATATTTCAAATTCATTTAATCACTAAAAGCATGACTGAGCAACACTTCACTGCTTAATTTCCCTGACAGATGCAAGATATTGTTCTAGGAGGGAGATAGATCATTTAAAAGACGCAGTCTCCATTAACACAGCCACTCTCTCAAAAGGGATCTGGAAACAATAGTGAAGTTAATACTTGCTGCATATTTTAATGCATCATTGAAGGAGGGGAACAGTGGAGTTTTATCCTTTAAAACCTCCTGACAGCAGCGATTCAAATTTCCCATTTAATTACAAAGGAGAGCCCTCCCACCTCTCTCAACTTGTATAGCAGGAGTTACAGCAAGGCTTGCGTTCAGCAGTAAATTCGTGTTATCAGTCACGGGCAAAGTTCAAAACGTAACTGTGTTTTCGAAAAGCGACAGGAACAATTCGCTTTAAACCAGGCTTGTTAAATCCCAGCTTTGAAACTTTGTGAATGGACTGTTTTATAGTCCCATCCCCACTATTCACTTATAGTTAGCAAAATGATATGGAAAAAATATGCGTTAGGCTTCTTTAGCATCCTGGATGTAGCCAGTCGCTGGTTTTAATACTGGAAGTAATGGGATTGAGATGAAGCGCATCACCAAAGGCGGACACAAGCTGACAGTGTGGCGGGTTAACCCTGCCTTCCAGCCTGCTTTAGTCTGGGATCATTGCTCCTACCGGCTCTGCAATGACAGTCTCTGCTGAGCACATCTTCAGAAGAATCCAATACCAGCCTAAATAAGGAAATAAATTGGACAATTGCGCTCATGGGAGCGACTTGACTGAGGGGGTTGAGAATATTCCCGAGGAGGGGGCGTGAAATGATCGCCGCTAAAACAGAAAGAGACCGAGGGAAAGTAAACCCGGTTGTGGATCGGTATAAACTGAGCTGAACGGCTGGGAGTTTCATTCGCGGGCGCTAGGGAAGAGGGGTCGTGGACGCTGTATCTGCTGGGAGCGGGGCAACGGGCCGAATGGTCTGCTTGCATTGCAGCGATTTTTGATTGATCGTATCCGGTCTCCTATTTCCAGAAGCTTGCATATTCATCCACATTTTATAAACCCTCCAGCCAGAGACCATTCTATTAGGTCAGTCACAGCAGAGATCTATCTTCGTAGCTTTAAAAATACCTCATTAAAATTAATCTTATATTCTGCAGGGTCCGGTTCATGTCCTGTGTAAGTTAAACATGGATACACAAGCCGAGTGTGATGTAGGCGATTCTACCCGGAGTCGGAATACTGTGTTGGAATTTCGTGAGATTTGCTTTAAAACAACCTGCTAAAGCCCTTGGGTTGAAACTGCCTGTTAATTCCCACCAACCGCTACACAGCCGACATGTGTAACTGTGCGGCTGGCTGGGTTTGTTTAAGAGATAAGACTAACACTTTAATGCTGTAACATTTGAACTTTGGTAAACACAGGTAACAGGCTTTAAATGCTAGCATAAATATTACCAACCGCTCTATGTCTGATCATTACGGCTCATTTCTCTCTCACACTCTCTAATAAAAGCAGACGGTCCAATTGAAAGCCAATGGGTGTGTATACAGTATACTGTATGTGAGCCAGATTTCATTACCTGGATAGTTTGACTGGGGTCGCCAGATACTGGACCGCCAACCAATTTGCAATACAGATCTTCCACCGGCTTTCCCGATTCATCCTGCCCGCAAGTGGCCGTGGCTGTGATCTTTGTGCCCTCCGCTAAGTTAAAGTAAGGCGGGTGGAGGCTGAAGCCGTTCACTCCGTAACCATAGGTGATAACGTCCTGCGCCGAGAGTAGCCTGACGGTGCAGCAAATGTGCCAGAGCAGCGCTGCTGCTGTTGCAATGTTTCTCGCCATGTTTCTCCTGAGCTCACTCACAGTGTCCTGCCTCCACTGCTCATCGCCGCTGACTGGGACTGATTGAGTGAATCGCGAACTCACTCTCTCTCACTCACTCTCTCTCCCTCACACACACAGCAGCCCCAACCAGGCAGGGCTGCCTAATCAACTGATGATGCATCAATCACCCTCCTCCCTCGTCTACAATCACAATGGAGGTTTGTACCTTGAATTGCAAACAGGAGGGCGTTGCTTTAAACACACACACAAAAAAATGCCTCACTCCTCCTCCTCCAGCCCCGGAGTTTGCAAAAAAAAAGTTTGGGTTCTGCTAGTGAATCATTTTCAACACCTCCCATAATATCAGCTGCAAAATAAAATCAAGAGGTGTAAAACCTGATTGCGATTGCTCCTGTACCTGCTCACTTTGTAATACAATTGCTAATGCAATTTACAAGTGCTGACCTCAAAACGTTAACTGTTTTTCTGTCTGCAGATGCTGCTGAGTTTCTTCAGCACTTCGTTTTTGTTTCACATTGCAATACATGAAGGAAGGCTACTGCTTAATAATGTTTGCGGTAATGATGAATTTGAACAGATATTTTTGATTTGATTTGATTTGATTTGATTTATTATTGTCACATATACCAAGACAGTGAAAAGTATTGTGTGCTGATCAGGTAAAAAATAACGTATATGAGTACATAAGGGTAATAGAACAGAATGCAGAATATACCATATTTTTCAGTTAACCTGCTCAGATATAGAGTCATAGAGATTTTACAGCATGGAAACAGACCCTTCGATCCAACCTGTCCATGCCAACCAGATATCCCAACCCAATCTAGTCTCACCTGCCAGCACCCGGCCCATATCCCTCCAAACCCTCCCTATTCATATAACCATCCAAATGCCTCTTAAATGTTGCAATTGTACCAGCCTCTACCACATCATCTGGCAGCTCATTCCATACACATACCACCCTCTGCGTGAAAAAGTTGCCCCTTATGTTACAACATAGATCTTCTGGACCAGATGTAGGGACAGTACCATTCACCACCACTCAGGAGAAACCTGGGCATGCAAGGGAAAAGTGAGGACTGCAGATGCTAGAGATCAGAATCAAAAAGTGTCGTGCTGGACAAAGAGCAGAAGGAGCAGAAGAGTCAATGTTTTGGGCATAAGCCCTTCATCCCCTTCACCACAGTTTTTTTGACTCTGGGCATGTAAGGCGTCTGTACAGACAGGTGAAGCTGAGGAAGTCCTGGATTCTGTCACAGTATCTGCTCATGGAGAAATGAGGGAGTCTTTAGAATTAATGGACTCTTAAAAACTTTGCAAACAATAAGCTCTGTGTTCTTGGGCTATTTTAATTCAAAGGATCAGAGTCTGTACTTCAAGTTTATTGCTCTATAAACTAGTGCCTATGATTTGTGACCTTTCCCTAAATCTAGCTCCAACATGCCTGGGGCTCTGGTCGCTCATCATTTGTTAAAAACAGATCCTGAGATCCACAGTATTTATAAAAGCACTATCATCAGCAACAATTACTTGCATTTCCACAGCACTTTTAACATCGTAAAACTTCCCACAGAACCTCACTGGAGCAAAACCACAGAATAATTGACACTAAGCCAAGGGAGGAAACATCAGGTTAGGTCCAGAGACAGGATTTGAAGAATGTGTGAAAGGTGAAGCGAGGTTTATGGTGAGCATATAGGCTCTCAGGTAGCTAAACAAAAGATTATCACAAGGGTAAAGGAAGTAGTGGCAGACAGAAGAAAAGCTGTTCCTGGAGGTTTGGAGAAAGTTAAATTACTGGGGAGATATGGAGTCATAGAAGGATTTAAGCTTTGGGATGACTGTTTTTAAAAAAACCTAGTTGATGTCAGACTTGAGGTTGGAAGTGATGGTGAATGGGAATAGGTTTGGATTAGAAGCAGAGGTATGAGTGCACCTTGCATCCATGCAGTGATAAAGAGGCCTGCTGGGAATAATCAGGTCTTGAGGTTTAAAAAAAAGCCATGGAAGAGAGTTTCAGCAGCAGATGCAGTGACAGGTAATGTTTTTTGAAGGATGTACTAGGTAGTGTTTGTCATGGAACAAAAGAGACTGGAAAAATCACACCAGGTGCATTATCATTTGACAAAAGCTAACACCCAAAATATTAACCTGTTCTCTCTTCTTTGTACAACCACTGACCTTTTCAATTCCTGTTTCAGTTTCCAGAGCTTGTGTCTTTGCACATTCTATAGCATCATCATTCTCATCAATTATCACGTTTTGTTCCAGTGGACTTCTACATCTGAGTTAAACAGTAAAGAAAAATACATAAATGATAAGTCTCATAATGTTGGGATATTCTAATGTCAAGAGTGTGGTACTGGAAAAGCACAGCAGGTCAGGCAGCATCTGAGGAGCAGGAGAATCGAGGTTTCGGGCATAAGCCCTTCATCAGGAATTAGGCTTGTGGACCAGGGGCTGAGAGATAAATGGGAGGGGGTGGGGACAATGCAAACGCATTTTCAACTACCTTCTCCCCAACCCCACCCCCCTCCCATTTATCTGTCAGCCCCCAGCCCACAAGCCTTATTCCTGAAGAAGGGCTTATGTTTGAAATGTCAGTTCTCCTGCTCCTTGGATGCTGCCTGACCTGTTGTGCTTTTGCAGCACCACACTCTCGACACTGACCTCCAGCTTCTGCAGTCCCCACTTGCTACTGGGATATTCTAATGACAAACATATGGAAATATTATAAATCCTCTCCATGGAACCAATTCTAAACACCATCCAATAGACAATGAGCTGAACACTACAATAATTTTATGAATCACCTGCTTTTCTTTGTTTTTCTTCCTAAGCACTGATGTTTTTTAAAAATTTTAACAATTAGCATTTTTTGTCCACTGTTTAAATAAAAAGTTACATGGGTCTTAGGCTGAGACGATATTTGAACAACTTGTGGACCATCCAAGCCCCCTACCATTATGTGAATAAGAATTGCTTAAAAGCAGTATTGATTTGGTTTCAAGAGTGGAGCTCTTTCTGTAACTTGTTAACTTTTCTTCTGAATAGTTTTAATGTTCTAATTTTCAGTTTGGAACATCAATCCGCATTGATTAAGAATTGAGAGATTATGTAACAGTCAATTTCTATCTGTTAAAGGAACCAAAATTATGCAGCCAATCAGAATGTTCTGACGGAGAGCTACCAGACTCAATGTTAACTTTGCTTTCTTCCCACAGATAATGTCAAACATGTTGAGTTTTGCCAGCAATTTTTGTTTTTGTTTCAGATCTCCAGCAGCTCTTTGTTTTATATTAAGATGGGGATGTTATTGGGTTATGGGTGAGGCGCCTTATTGAACAGTAGAATGGTACTTACTGTCCATACATACCCAACAACAGCTTGCATTTAAATAATACCTTCAGCAGCGTTATCAGAAATAATTTGACACCAAGCAGCAGAGAAAGATATTAGGTTAAATGACCAAAAGCTTACATGACCACAAGAATTAGGAGAAGTAGGCCACTTAGCTGACCTGTTTGTGCTGAACTCTACTTTCTCGTCTACCCTACATAACTCTTACCTTCCTTCATCAAAGATGTCAGTGTTATATAGTGTTTTAGAGCAGGAGGAGGCAAATTTGTCAATTCCATTAAACTTTGTTTTCTGCAAAATCAAAATGCAGAAGTCATTCATTTTTAAAAGAAAAGGATAGAAAATGTGGGAAGAAATGAAAAATAACACTAAGATGATCCTATTTGCAGGTGTGCAGCTGTGAAGCATTTCAACTGCTTGTGTAAGGTTAAAAATTGGTTAGGGCAGAGAGTGAAAAATTTTGTTGCTCCCTTAATTGAAGTCTTTCAGCATCACAAGGGTCTATACAATCACACCTCATAACTATTAAATTTCAGCACCAAGCAGTGCTGAAACCTAATACCATAACCACAGCTCTGCGAAAGTAACATGCAAACTGTCAAGCTACCAGCAGAGTCTTGTCATTTTATTCTGGAAGTTTTCAGTAATAAAGAGCTACATACAAATCTTATGCAATAACAGTATAAATTTTCAGTCATAATGGTCTGTCCGTCATCTAATGCCAACCACTCAGTAAAGATATTCTTATAATTTGACAGGAGTTAAACTGAAAACACTGAACTCCAAATATGCTGCAAATTACAGTTGGACAGTTGGAGTAGAGCCTTTTAATAGATACTTATCTTTGTTTTAACAATGTGTCTAACACTTGTTGAAAATGGTAAATTCTATAATTTTACGACTTGACACTTTAAAACCTTTAACTGAGGGGTTATAGGATGCATTGTTCAATGATGAAACAGCCTTAGAAGAACTGATTGCTGATAATGTTGTCCACTAAAGTGTAGACATGTTAAACTATAGTATATCCTTTAAATCCATTTGAAGTCCCTTAAGGCCCTACCTGCAACCACTATACACATTTTTACTGAAACATTTTACTGGATATAATGTATTTAAACTATGTACAGGTTGGTGTTATTGTCATCTGCAATCAATTCCTGCAATGTAGTCTGGTCAGACAGCAATGTAATTCGTAGCACCTTCCAAGTTTGAAAAACAAATATTTCATTCAATTATTATAAATGTTTCTTGCCTTTTGAGTTCATGTATTTATTATTTTAGTCAAATTTAAATAAGATAATATGCAAAACATTCCTACTCAGAGATATAAGAAATAATCACAAATTGGACTCAAAATATTCAGTTTTTCTCTTCACAATGCTGCCAGACCTTCTGAGTTTCTCCGGTATTTTCTGTTTTTATTTATGATCGAGAGAAATAATTTCTCTGAATGCGAGTCTCTATAATAGATGGCACCAGGAACAAGATTCAACTTTGTATTTCTTTGTGTTTTAAGATCTCTCTAGCTATGTTCTATATTTAAATAGGTTTACTCTGTTGTTAAAAAAAATCTGCAGTCGTGTGTGTCAATGTTTCAGTAATTCAGTGAATGACCATGACATTAACTTAAATTTTAAAAGGAAATTTCAATTCGGCCAGATTTCATTCTGGGTTCTGATTTATCCAGAAGTACCATCAACTGGGATTATGACACCACCCTATGGGAGTTGGTATTATCACCATTGCTAATTGACTCCTCAGTCCAACATAGAATGGACAGCCTCCAAGCTTCTTAGTTGAGTCAAGGGAGTGAAAGCAAGAGCTCCACGTAATTCAACTGTTAGTTGAATTCTTTTGAGAAAATCAAATGCTCAAAGCAGGCAAAAGACATAGGCTGGTCATGGAATTTCTCTCCAAATGTCAGTTATTCAAACCTTGATGAAACTCTGAGAGTTTTCTGGCATCTGAAATCCTGTTGTTCAAGCAAATCAGCCATTGACTGGGTTCATAAACATTTATCAAATACTATTGGTGGCTTCTGTAAATATTTTGTTAATTATGCACAACAATTCTTCCTGCACTGTCTCCAGCGGAACCATCGTCTTTGGTGAGTTTTGATGCCTCCTGCTAGTTTGGTTAGAATGTGGAATGCATAGTAATATAAATTAGATTTGGCCATCTTGCTGTGAGTTAAAGTCTCTTGTTTAATAAAGTAAAGAACTGTCTTTTCTTTTTAAGTTCAATTTGATGTTCTCAGCCACCATACCTAGTACTCGCATTAAGATATCAATTTAAAAGCTATGTATTTTGAAAAGACTGGAAGATATGGATTCTGAGGGCCACATATCTTTTGTGGAGAATGTTAATTGTAAAATGTTGTTGTGCATTTAAAACGCAAGCACAGGAAAACATGGAAGTGAGAAGACATAACCTATACCAATTGGATTACCACAACACTTTACTAAGTACAGTGACTTGACATGTCATGAGGGATCACATAAGGCAGCTATTTTCCCTCCCTGCTAAAAGAGTTAATAACAGAATTGAAACAGTTTTCCAGAAGGATTCTACTGGACAGAGAATCCTGCAAGTAAAATAATAACTGCTTCAGTCAGCTAATCAGCCAATACAGCTAATTGACACATCTTGAAAAAAAAGAAGAGACACTTTCCTGCGCAAGGTCACCTGAAAGATTCACCTTCAGAAGATCAATTGCCAGAAACTTTGCAGCCGTTACAAAATCACTTTTTTAAGACCTTCATTTTCCAACCAAAGCATCAACTCAACTAAGAAATAGCAGACCTGTGTTGAAATAGAGACAGTTAAAATCCATTTTTATGATTATTGCTTTATTTTCATCTCTACCTAGTATTGAGAGTTTGTGACAATGAGGGTGAGTCAGGTGAATGAGAAATCACATTTTTGCTAATCTCTAGGCATGTGTTGAAAGACAAAATAACCTTCATTTTAAACATACAAAATCTTGCTGCTGGGTTTATAACATTAATCATTCACTCTGAGGGTAAGAAAATGCACACATCCACATGTAAAACTATTGATCATGAACAAATTAAAGGAATCACATAAAATTTGTTCATGTTGGCATGTTGAGGGCCGCAATCTGGAATACGTCAAATCTGAATTTTAAATGTTAGGACTATTACTAATTTTCGGGTTTTTTTCTCATTTTTTGGTTTGGAGCTGTGGACTTAAGTTAAGAATTGAACTTTGAACAACTTTTTCACGCGGAGGGTGGCATACATATGGAATGAGCTGTCAGAGGAAGTGGTTGAAGCTTGTACAATTACAACATTTAAAAGACATCTGAATGAGTATATGAACAGGAAGGGTTTAAAGTGATATGGGTCAAATACTGGCAAATAGGATCATATTTATTTAGATATGTGGTCGGCATGGACAAGTTGGACCTAACGGTCAGTTTCTGAGCTGTACCTCCCTATGACTCTATAATAGTTTGTTTTGCAAAACAACAAAGACAGATGTTTTCTGTTGGGAACTGGCCTGAAAAGGTAATGCAACTTAATTAATGATCTAAGAACATGGTAGATGAGTTGGCACTGAGCTGTGGCTGTGCTCAAGGCTGGAAGCTGTTGGATGTTGAATTGGTCATTCGAGGGAGAACCAGTTTGTGACTGAGTTTTGACAGGAGGCAGTCTGATTCTTGGAGATCTCTGAAGATGGTGCAGCTTGATTTTCCTTTCTCTCCAGTTTCTGTTCTATTCTGACAATTTTGAATATTCTGAGAAAAGAATCCCAGTCTGTATAAAACAAGTAAAAATTGCTAGAAGTATGCTGAAACTGTTTACATTAACCAGTAACTTCAGAATTAAAGCAAGATATACAGTTCCACGTGCTTGTGAACAACCCACTGCCTAAGGATTTCAATCGCTGGAAACTGTTAATACTCAGATTATCTTGTTAATTTTCTGTGCTCTGCTCAAGTTATATTAGGAATAATAAGTTTTAGTTTTTGTTTAAGTTATAAACATACTATCCAAGATCTGTTAATTGTAAAGTCTGGTTAGGAACAATTGGGCAGTTGGAGGGTCATTGAATGTTTTGATTTCACTACATTCTAAAACTAGTGAGGCTGAGGGTTTGGCTTTGGTTTGGCTTGCTATGCCTGTGTCATGACATAAAGATTTGGAAATAGAAGGGGAAATGTAATGAAGCAAAAATGTAATGAAACAACACACGATGTTGCAGCTATAAGCTTTGTGACTACTAATGATGCAAAGTATGGCTACTTTTGATACAGAAGCATTTATGCAGGCTCAAGGAATTAGAATCATATAATCCCTACAGTGTGGAACCAGGCCATTTGGCCCATCGTGTCCACACTGACCCTCCAAAGAGCATCCCATCCAGACCCACCCCCTTTCCTATCCCTGTAACCCTGCATTTACCATGGCTAATCCACTCAGCCGCAAATTTCTGGATGCTATGGGCAATTTGCAATGGCCGCCTAACCCAAACATCATTGGACTGTGGGAGGAAACTGGAGCACCTGAAAGAAACAAACGGCGATAATTTGCAAACCCTACACAGATGGTCACCTGAGGGTGGAAACAAATCTGGGTTCCTGGCACTGAGAGGCAGCAATGCTCACCATCTTGCCACCCCAAATTGGTAATAGAAAAGCAACATAAAGCAAAATACATGTTTATATAACAAACGATGTTCCTGTCGTAAGCTTTGTGAATATTGCCAATAGAAAGGTGGCTCAGTGGTTAGCACTGCTACCTCACAGCGCCAGGGACCTGGATTTGATTCCAGCCTCGGGCGACTGTCTGTGTGGAGTTTGCACATTCTCCCCGTGTCTGCGTGGGTTTCCTCCCACAGTCTAAAAATGTGCAGGTTAGGTGAATTGATCATGCTAAAATTGCCCGTAGAGTTAGGTGCATTAGTTAGGGAGAATGGGTCTGGGTGGGTTACTCTTCTGAGGATTGGGGTGGACTAGTTGGGCCAAAGGGCCTGTTTCCACACTGTAGGGAATCTAATCTAAAGTAAGGTAGCTACTTTTAGAGCAGAAGCATTTTTGCAAGAGGAGAACTCCAACTTGGCAGAAAGTATTATCTCTTAATATTGAACAGCTAAAAGCCATGGCTAAGTAGGTAGAGATTATAATAAACAGGTAGATCATAAAATTTATAATAAATCACAGGAATCTAAGGCATCAAAGAAGATTGTAGAGCCTTTGGGCCTCACACCAAATTTGGAACAGATAGAAGAAACTAACCCTGAAACAGACCAAGTTGGCACCACCAAAATTTGCTTGGAAGTGAGGAGACCAGAGTTTGAGTTTCAGGCAAGGGAAAATGAAAGGGAAAAAGGAAATGAAGAGGAAGAAATGGAAATCCAAGAAAGAGATCTTCCCTATTACAAAAGCAGAAGGTGGAATGAAATGTCTACAGTGACAGGCATCAGACGCAGCTTGAGGTCGTAAAAAATAATTTGACTTTAGCTAATAGTAATTGAAATTCTTTATGTCCAGAGACAAATTTTGATTCCCTAAAGTCTCCAGATTCATTACCATGTTTGAAGCAGTGGGTGTAGAAGCATTCTTTACAGCTTTCAGAAAACTGCCAGCTCAGTGACAGGGTTTTTGCAGTTAGAGTTTTGAACCCTCATGCTAAAAGGGGAGCTTGTCAGAAAAGCCTCTGAGGTTTATTCCATGCTGCCTGCTGATAATTCTGCCAGATATGATGAGACAAAGTCTGCTATTCTCAGTGCTTATTGTCACGGACACTGAGTTAACCACACAGACAAACACAAAGTGGAGAAACTGTGAGTCCTTAACACGTGACAAACATTTTGTGAAGTTATTTAATAACTCCTCTCAATTGACCTGTCCCTTAATTCATTGCCCCTATCCCCCAAGCTGGTTCTTAAACCTCACATGCATATTACAAAGACTTCTGACACCATTTGTTTTACATAAACAGGACTAGCTATTTATCATGAATGAAAAGTACTTTACAATATTCTTGGAATGGCAATGATATATGCTCTTTAAAAAACCCACCTGATGAAGGGAGCAGCGCTTCGAAAGCTAGTGCATCCAAATAAACCTGTTGAACTATAACATGGTGTTGTGTGATTTTTAACTTTAAAAAAAAAGAACCACTGACTAACTCCCCAGACTATTAACCAAAAATCCCCCTTTTTCTCCCAGCTGGCACTTAAATCTGATAGACAAGACAAAAGGTTAGTAGTGGAATTTAGATATTAGGGTCAAAGGTAGAAAGAGAGAAATGGTCAGTTATGTGGCTGACCTCAGAGTCTTTGAATTTCAGACTAGCAGTTCCGACCTCTGAAGAAGCTTTAAGACAGATTGATGAGGAGAGAGCTGAAGCCTTTGAAAGAGATGCTGAGTTGAGTTGGTTCCTTCTTCTGGGCAGTCTCCTTGTGGTATCCTCCCGATTGGAAACAGCTCCTCGTCAAAAGTGGTCATCCCATTCAGACTTTACTGCTCCAATCCCAGTTATTTGTTCTTTGCTTCAAGCAGTGTCCCTGTGGTTCCCTACCAAGCGGCATTCATAGTGTCTCTCCTGTCCAAGAGCCATCCTTTCTTGGACCACAAGCTTTAGCCGTCGACTTCTCACGTGGGGTTGCAGGGTTGGCTTTACAACTCTGGCCCCTCATTTCTCCCTCCAGATCATAACTCCTTTTTCTGGTCGTTTTTAGACCTGTTTGCGAGGTCATAGAATCTTTGGTTGGCTGAGCTTTGGTTGGCTTTCTGCCCAATCAGTGGCCAATCTCAATTCGTGCTGAATCCTGCTGTTCCCACAGGTTGATTCCCCAACACTGACTGAATCATAAACCTGAGACAGAACCCCAGAGTCACCGGATTTAAAAAAAATAATGTGAGAATTGAGTAATAGAAGGTAAAGTTGGAAAGAATGAATAGGGTTATACACGATGAACCTGGAGGGAGACCACCGACAATGTTGGAATTCCCATAATAAAACTCACACAAAGAGTTTTTATCCTAGAGTTCAAAAAATTAAACAGGTAGCTTTTGATTGATTTTTTTAGAGCTCTGAGCTATCAATCGCACAAAGGCTTTAGGTGACTAATACAATTGGAGGGGTTTAAAGATTGTCTTCTGTTGTTGTATGAGACAGTTTGCCTGAAATGGTCAATACAAAGACGTTGTGTGGCTCTGCTTACTGAGGTACCAGTAACTGTCTCAGGGCTTGTTCCAGTATTTGAATTTTATCTGTATGTTAACTATATTGCAGAATCAAACAAATCCCTACAGCAGGAGAAAGTGAGGTCTGCAGATGCTGGAGATCAGAGATGGAAATGTGTTGCTGGAAAAGCGCAGCAGGTCAGGCAGCATCTAGGGAACAGGAGAATCGACGTTTCGGGCATTAGCCCTTCTTCAGGAAGCATCGAATCTCCTGTTCCTTTGATGCTGCCTGACCTGCTGTGCTTTTCCAACAACACATTTTCAGCTCTGATCTCCAGCATCTGCAGTCCTCACTTTCTCCTCGGTCTGGGTTAAAGCCCCACCTGCACCAGAGATGTGCACTAATAACTCGACAGGTTGATTAGAAAATATTTTAAAAGGTGATGAGGTAACTGAACTGGACTCCAGCGGAAAGGTGAGCAAGAAAGGCAGCACCACAAACCCACATTTAATAGAAGGAGCCAAGATGGGAAACAGTGTGTTTTCAGTAGGGTAAGCAAGGCCACTTGAAAGAAAAGTGTTAGACCATAAAAAGTAGGTGCAGAAATAGGCCATTTGGCCATCAAAGTTACTCCACCGTTGAACAGGATCATGGCTGATCTGATAATCCTCAATCCACTTCCCACGTTTCCCCGTAACCCTTGGTTCCTTTATTATTGAAAAGCTGTCCATCTCAGCCTTGAATATTAAGAACCCAATGACAACAGCCCTTTGTGGTAAAGATTCACTACCCTCTGAAAGAATAACTTCCTGATCATATCTGTCTTAAATGGGCAACTAGGCACACTGAGATTATCTCCTCTGATCTTAGACTCTTCCTTAAGGGAAAAAAAATCATCTCTACATCTACCCTGTCATTGCCTTAAGACTCTTAAATCTTTCAATGAGGTCGTCTCTCATTCTCTAAACCCCAATGAGGACAGGCTCAATTTACTCAACCTCTCCTCATAAGACAATTCCTCCCTATTTTTGTCTGGACTGCCTCTACAGTGCTTTAGAACCAATGAAATACTTCAAAAATTGCAGACATTGTTATTCTGTCGGAAATGGGCAGTCAATTTCGACATTAAAAACTCTCATAATCAATACAGAAATAACCAGGTAATCTCTTTTCGTGATATTGATTGAGGAATTAAATCCCCTCCACGACATAGGACATGCCTGCTCCAACACTCTGCTGGAATCACTGGTTCAAGGCTGAAGGATTCTAACCATACTCTGGGGGGGATCACTGCCCCAGGTTAGAACGCCCACTCAATGAGGTAACACGGGGAAAAAAAATCTTACAAGAGTGACTGGAAACAAGACAGGGTCTATGGCCATGAAAGTTATAATCTCCTATTGAAAAGTGGTTAAAGGTCCAGGTACTGACCAGGATTTTTTATTTAGGGTGGAGAATAACTTCTTGATGCTCTAATGAATCAATAAAAGCTCAGCTGAGACAAGCTGATTCGAGTCATCTTCCTAACAGTTTACAGAAGTAAGTGGTGTGGAGGTAGGACATCTGAAATAAAATTAGAAAATGTTGAAGTCTGCCGTTTCTGCTGAGAGAGAGAGACCCGGTAAACATTTAGGTCTATGACTTCTCACGAGAACTGTAATTTGGTTGGAATATATTTGGAATTCTACTGTTAGTTCAACTACATGTTGATCCTGAATTCAGTATTCATTGTTTATCAGCCAAATGAGCAGCATCTACTTTATATTCTCCTCCCTTGTTTCTTATTCCTTCCCTTCCATAACCACCGTGGACATTACAGGCACAGATTCTAGGAGTCGGGTGTGGCTTTGCTAGTGAATGAATCATCACTGCAGATAAAAGATTGAAGTATGAATATATGACTTTGGCCTATGCATTATTCTAACATTTTATTTATTAAAATTATCTCCTGTTAAAATTTGGAACAATTTTACACATGAAACATTCTGAAATGTGAACAATACATGTGCTTGTGTTTTTTGAATTCATATTGCAATTGCTCATATTATGTAATATCATTCTGAGAAGATGATGGCAGAATGGTTATGCCGCTAAACCAGTAACCCAGATATCCAAGGCATATGCTGTAGGTACATGGGTTCAAATTTCACACAGTATTAGGGGTGGCATGGTGGCTCAGTGGTTAGCACTGCTGCCTCGCAGCACCCGGGACCCGGGTTCAATTCCAGATTCGGGCAACTGTCTCTGTGGAGTTTGCACATTCTCCCTGTGTCTGTGTGGGTTTTCTCCGGGTGCTCCAGTTTCCTCCCACAATCCAAAAAATGTGCAGATTAGGTGAATTGGCCGTGCTAAATTGCCCATAGTGTTAGGTGCATTCATGTCAGGGGTAAATGGGTCTGGGTGGATTACTCTTTGAAGGGTCGGTGTGGACTTGTTGGGCTGAAGGGCCTGTTTGCACACTGTAGGAAATCTAAGTCAGTATTTAAATGGTGAAATTTAAATTCAGTGGGTGCAACTGTGGCTCAGTGGTTAGCACTGCTGACTCATAGCACAAGGGGACCCAGGTTCGTTTCCAGCCTTGGGCGACTGTGTGGAGTTTGCACATTCTCCCCGTGTCCACCGGATGCTCTGGTTTCCTCCGACAATCCAAAGATGGGCATGTTCAGTGAATTGGCTATGCTAAATTGCCCATAATGTTCAGGGATGTGCATTAGTCAGGGGTAAATGTAGAGTATTAGGATAGGAAAATGGGTCTGGGTGGGTTACTCGGGGAGGGTCGGTGTGGACTTGTTGGGCCAAATGGCCTGTTTCCACACAGTAGGGATTCTATTATTAATCAATCTGGAATTGAAATCTAGTCTCAGTAATGCTGAATATAAAATTATCTTCGATTAAATCTGTTTCACTAATCCTGTTTCGATTAGGAAATCTGCTACCTTTATCTAGTCTGGCCTATTAATGATTCCAAATCCATAAAAATGAGGTTGACTCTAAACTATCATTTGAAATGGTCCTCAAGGGCAATTAAGGGTAAGCAACAAATTCTGATCTTGCTGGTATTGCTCACACCTTGCAAAAGAATAAATGAAAAAAGAATTAATATTTTAAATATGTGAATAGTTTAGCTCCCCAGTGACTCAAGCAGTGAATGCAATACATGACATGGTACTGAACCTGTAGGAGACTGAGCCGTGGGACTTGTAAGAGTATTTTGAGTTAATTTAGTTTTCAAGATGGCTCAGTCCAATACTGCAAAGCACAAACAGTAACTTTTTTCCACCATATGGACAATATGAGGTGAATTTCCATGTACTGGTAAGTTGCCATGTTAATAATATGAAAATAGGTGCAATTTTTGTTGGCTGAAAATGTGTTGCTGGAAAAGCGCAGCAGGTCAGGCAGCATCCAAGGAACAGGAGAATCGACGTTTCGGGCAAAAGCCCTTCTTCAGGAATCCCTCTACAAGGATTTCAGTGAGTCCCTCTCTCACTGCACACCCCAGGTCATCTCCTCACACTTTCCTCATTCCTGAAGAAGGGCTTATGCCCGAAACGTCGATTCTCCTGTTCCTTGGATGCTGCCTGACCTGCTGCGCTTTTCCAGCAACACATTTTCAGCTCTGATCTCCAGCATCTGCAGTCCTCACTTCCTCCTCGAAGATTTCAACCTACTGCGAATCCTCTTGCAAGGATGTATCTGCAGTCCTCACTTTCTCCCTGCAATTTTTGTTGGTCACACATATGTAGAAATAGTCATAGTTTCTCAAGTAAATTTATGAGTGATGAGGGTCTTTAAAACAATAATCCTGTTTCCAATCTGTTCTTTGAAGGCTCTTCATTACTACTATAATCAACAGAGTGATATTACTTTGTCAGCCAAAACAAGCTCCAATGTTACCCCCCACCCCGCCCCACCCCACCCCACCATTGTTTAGATTAGATTCCCTACAGTGTAGAAACAGGCCCTTTGGCCCAACAAGTCCACACCGACCCTCCGAACAGCAACCCACCCAGAACGATTCCCCCACATTTACCCCTGACTAATGCACCTAAAACTACGGGCAATTTAGCATGGCCAATTCACCTGATCTGCACATCTTTGGGAGGAAACCGGAGCACCCGGAGGAAATCCATGCAGACACGGATTTCCACACAGACAGCTGCCCAAGGCAGGAATTGAACCCGGGTCCCTGGTGCTGTGAGGCAGCAGTGCCAACCACTGAGCCACCATGCCGCCTTTGTTGTTATCAGTGAATCTGCTTTCTCTGAAAAAATGAAGGGTGAGCAAGCAAAGGTTTTTCTCATTGTATCAGCTGGTTTGGACTTTATGTACGGCGTGTGTTACAAGATTATCTTAAGATGAGTCAGAATACAAAACACAAATAAGCACTCCTTATCTGTGTGTTCATGAGGTCACTCATCTTGGGTGTATGTTTATTTTAAATCCAAGTTAAGTATCCAGGCATCACAAATGAACTTGGCAGTAAGAGGTGTATTCTCCATTCTCCCCATCACTGTTCTTGAACCAGATCAAAATATGTCTTTTTCTTTATTCCCAGTCTTGATTGTCCACCCCATTTCACATTGAGCCCCACTATGACCTTACAGGTACCCTTGAACTCTCTTCATTGCTCAATGCACCCACCTGACAAGACAGCATTTATTCCAGACCCTCTAATTGACTTTGACAAGCAACCTGTATACATGACTGACAGGACCCTTGATCTCTCTGTTTGCAGCTCCCTGACTGGTGATACATCATTCCCCTGACTGCTTATGGCACTACTGGACTGATCATTGCCCACTCCCAGTTCCATAACTGGACTTTAATTGTAACTGGACCAAAAGGCTTACTGATTATGGCTTAGTCTCTGGACTGTGTGCAGATTGTACTCATGACTGATGGTGCCAGGACACCTGATCGACAGCAGCTTCCACTTTTGAATGGATTGAGGACTATCCCTCACGTACTTTTTGATATGGCCATTTGATTGAAAAGACATATGGTGTGTTGTCCTGCGGAAGCAACTGGCACATGCTGTAGGTGTTAGACTGGCATCCCATTGTGTCAGACAGCAAGATGTCTCCCTGTTACCACATTCCTGTGTAGACTTCTACTGACAAACATAACAAGCAGTGTGTGTTTGCACAAAAGAGCAGATCAATGTATTACTCACAGCCTTTAAGCTCGTTGTTGCTTCAGTCAGAGCCAACTTACAAGGCACTGCACAGCAAGCCATGTATACTGTGAGAAAACAGGAAACTACAGGCTAGTTCGCTTAACATCTGTCATAGAGAAAACGTCAGAAGCTATTAGCGAGGAGATAATAACCAGGCACTTGGATGAGTTCAAGGTAATAAGGCAGAGCCAATATGGTTTTGTCAAAGGAAAGTCAAGTTTAACTAATTTTTTGAAGTTTATTGAAGAATAACTTGTGCTGTAGATAAAAGGGAACCAGTGGATGTATTGTACTTGGATTTTCAGAAGCATTTGATAAAGTGCCATATTAAAGGTTATTGTGGAAAATAAAAGTTCATGGTATCTGGGTATTACTGGCAAGGCCATGGTAACGTTTTGGCATGGATAGAAGACTGACTGGCTATCAGGAAGCAGAGAGTAGGAATAAGTGGGTCTTTTTCAGACTGGCAGGATGTCATGAGTGGTGTGCCACAGAGGTCAGTGCAGGGGTCTCAACTCCTTACAATTTATATGAATAATTTGAATGAAAGGATTATAGATATGGTAGCTAAATTTGCTGATAATACAAATATAGATAGGAAAGTGAGTTGTGAAGAGGACATAAGGAGACTACAAAGGGATATGGATAAGTTAAGTAAGTGGCCAAAGATCTGGCAAATGGATTACAATGTTAAAAAATGTGAAATTGTCCATTTTGGCAGAAAAAATAAAGAAGTGGCATATTATCTAAATGGTGCGAAGTTGCAGAGAGATTCTCTGAGATTCAGAGAGAGCTCGGTGTCCTACTGCATGAATGAGGTATAGCAAGTAATCAGAAAAACTGATAGAATGCTATGGTTTATTCTGTGGCGAATTAAATGCAAGGGTAGGGAGGTTATACTTCAATTCTACAGGGCATTGGCGAGACTTCATCTGGAGTACTGTCTACCGTACTGATCACCTTACTCACAGAAGGGTGTTAATTTATTGGAAGCAGTTCAGCGAATATTTACTGAGCTAATACAGGGGTTGCCTGATGAGAAAAGGTTCGACAGGCTAGGCCTGCATCTTCTCAAGTTTAGAAGAGTCAGAGGTGACTCAATGAAACATATAAGATCCTGAGGGGACCTGACTGGGTGGATGTGGAAAATCTAGAAGTGGCTTAAAAATAAGAAAGCAGCCATTTGAAACATGCGTCTCTGGATCTATAGCAATGCAGTTGGCCTTTAACTGCTCTCTGAAATTCACTAACAAGGCACTTCGTTCAGGTGTAATTAGAAGGTATAACAATTGCTAGCCTTGCTAATAATACCCATTTAAAACATAACAGGTTTTTTTTCTCTCAGTGGGTTATCAGTTTTTGGAATTCCTTTCCTCAAATGGCAGTGGATGCAGAATCTTTAAATAATTTTAAAGGCAGAGGTAGATAGATTCTTGAACACCAAGGAGATGGAGGATTAACATGGATATGCAGGAGTGTAGAATTAAGGTCAAAATCAGAGCAGCTATGATTTTATTGAATGGCGGAGCAGGCTTGAAGGGCTGAGTGGCCCGCTCTTGTTCGTTGCTCATCTAGATACTTTCAGACACTAAAGGAATCATAGAAATTGTTGACACTCAATGGTAGCAATATCTGTAACTAAGATGTGAAAAGTCCCAAAATATATATGTTGAAATAAGGCCATCTAGTGGAATTTAAATTCAATCAATAAATCTGGGATATAAAGCTAGTCTAGGTAATGGCGACCATGAAGATATTATTGATGTCATAGAAATCCATCTGCTTCACTAATTCTCTTCAGAGAAGGAAATCTGCCGTGCTCATCGAGTCTGACCTACATGTGTCTCTGGATCTACAGCAAAGCAGTTGACCCTTAACTGCTCTCTGAAATTCACTAGCAAGCCATTTAGTTCAGGCGCAGTTAGGGGGTACAACAATTGCTGGCCTTACCAATAATACCCACATACCATGAAAGAATAAATCAAAAGGTCAAATAAATGGGAGAAGTCTAAAAGTGTATTGAAGGAAGACAACACTTGAAGTAAATGAGACTGAATTTGCTACGACCAGTTTCTTGCTTTTTCAGTGGCATTCCTTTACTTGAAGTAATCCAAGAGAATGTGTACCTTCACTGCAGAAAATCATAGTTAGATTCAGCTTTATCCCATGAAACCCTAATGTTGAAACAGCAACTAATGGTGTGAGTATAAGAAAAAAATATGAACTACATCTGTCATCATTATATGGGGAATGACTGGATGTTTTGGGTGCAGTATTACACTATTTTCCTGTTACCAATCACTTACTTTGTTTTTTGTGTAAATTCACTATGACACATGTAAAGTCTTTGATGTTTTGGATTACAGAAACTAGTGCAGCATAGAAATAAGAGTCATTGTACAAGTACTTCTGAAGTGTAATCGCTAATGTGAGGTAGGGTAAGTGGCAGCTAAAATGCTCAGAGAAAACTCCCACAAAAAACAAGATGATGACAACTAGATGACATATTTTTTGGATATTGGCTGAGGGGACAAATACTGGCCAGAAAACCAGGGATAATGTCTGGCTTTTCCTCAAATAGTGCAGTGGTATCTTTGAGATCCACAGAAGCAGGCACATGGAGCCTCAGTTTAATGTCCCAACCAAAAGCAGCACCCCTCATAGTGTAGTGACTCCCTTAATAATGACAAAGCATGCTTAGCACAGCCTCATTATAATCAACATTGTCCTCTGCCAGAAGGAACTAATATAAAACCACACAGAGGCAGCTAGACTGAAAGTTTAGTACCTCCTGGATTATGTCATTGTTGGAGCCAAATTTCCAAGTGACATCTGTGTCACTTGGAAATCAGTCAGTTTTTAAAAATTTAATATTGGGATAGGGGTGTCACTGGCTAGGCCAGCATCTTATTGCCCTTCCATAATTGCCTAGCTGGCAGTTATGAGTCAACCACATTGCTGTGGGTCTGGAGTCACATGCAGGCCAGACCAGATAATGACGGCAGCTTCTTCCCTAAAGGACATTACTGAACCAGATGGATTTTTCTGGCAATTGACAATGGTTTCGTGATCATCATTAGACTCTTAACTTCAGAATTTTTTAAAAATTGAATTCAAATTCCACCATCTGCCATTGCAATATTTGAACCTGGGTCCCTGGAACATTACCTGGGTTTCTGAATTAATGCTCCCAGCTGCTCCAGAGATGTGTAATAAGAGCCCTGAACAAGTTTATTCTAAAATATTGGCCTTTGCTAATATCAAGACCCTATGTGCTTATTTTGTGGATTTGAGATGAAGTGCTTTCTCCTGACATCAAGAATGTGACAATTGTAATTACCTTCAAGAAGAGGTATTTTCCTGTTGTCATTAGCAAGGAAAATCCTAACATTCATTCTGCTGAATTGCATACGTTTTGCGGCTGAGTTAATGTGGTTTTAGACTTCCAGAGGAATATCTGACCTAGTCTTTGGATTTGCCAGGCAAATCCAAGAAAAATGTTGAGAACTCCTCAATGCATTCATCAACCTGACTCAAGCTTTTGATTCTGTGAATTGTGAGGCTCTGTGAATTGTTGTCCAGAGAGCTGGATGTCCAAGAAGCCCTATCACAATCCTACATCTGCTTAATGATAATAAGTTACATCTATCTTTAGTGGGAGACCTGAAATAGGCGCCATTACAATCTGGACTGGTGTGATAGCATCCATTCTGTTTCCAGTCTAGCTCACAGTGGCTATTCTCCTTGAAGATCAACTGCTGTCTGGTATGAGTGTTACTTACCATGTTGATGGAAGATCTTTCAACTTTAGTCACCACATCTCAAATGTAAATTGACCACAATAGTTATACGTGACTCTAGTGATATTGCCCACTCTAACCAGATTGACCATATAATTGGTCACGTAGGAGAAAGTGAAGACTGAAGATGCTGGAGATCAGAGTTGAGAGTGTGGTGCTGGAAAAATACAGCAGGCTTATGCCTGAAACGTCGATTCTCCTGCTCCTCAGATGCTGCCTCCCCTGGCTGTACTTTTCCAGCACCACACTCTCGACACATATAATTGGTCAGCAGGAGCCATAGATTGTCTCACGTGATCTATGTTCTGAATCTCTCACCTTTGGGGAGATAGAACATAGAACAATAGAGCACAGGAGTGGCCCCTTCAACCCATGACATTGTGCCAAACATGGCACCTAATTAAACTAATTCTTTCTGCCTGCCCATGAATCATATCCCTCCATTCCTTGCATATTCATGTGCGTAACTAAAAGTCCCTTAAAATCCCCTGTTGTATCTGCCTCCATCACCACCCCTGTTAGCGCGTTCCAGACTCCTACTACTTTCTGTGTAAAAGATTTGCTCCTCACATCTCCTTAGAACTTTCACTCTCTCATCTTAAATGTATGCCCCTGGTTTTAGGCATTTCAATTCTGTGAAAAAGATTCTGACTGTCAACGCTATCTATGCCTCTCATAATTTTATAGAATTCTACCAAGTTTCCCCTCAGCCTCCACCCTTACAGAGTAAACAACCCGAGGTTTTCTAGCCTCTCCTTATACCTCATACTCTCTAATCCTGGTAAACCTCTTCACACCTTCTCCAAAACATCTATATCCATCCTGTAAAATGGCAACCAGAATTGAACACAATAATCTAAGTATAGCCTACCAAGGTCTTATAAAGCTGTACCATGACATCCTGACTCTTGTACTCAATTCCCCACCAATAAAGACAAGCTTGCCAAACACCTTCTCTAACACCCTATCTACTGTGTGGCTGCTTTCATGACTTGAACCCCAAGATCCCTCTACACATTAATGCTGTTCAGGGTCCTACCATTAACTGCATACTTTTCCTTAACATTTGATCTCCCAAAGTGCAGCGCCTCACACTTACTACTTGCGAGTAGCTAATATGCCTGACACAGTGAACTTCCTGTGTATGGAACAGTGAATACATGTCTACATCTTATCACTCCAGCACACTTCAGTAACACGCAGCTTTACTGTGCCAAGAATGTTTCATGCAAATAGCATAAAGAAGAACTATAATCTTTCTCTGTCATATTGAACTACAGCTAATGCTTTTGATCTGGGAATTATTTCATGGTATGTTGCATGAATGACAAACATACCTATCCATCAACATGATGCATTTTAGTCAAACCTACATAGATAAGTTTACAGTGGTGAACTTGCATAGAGCCCAACTGCAACGACTGAGGCTTAAATCCTATACTGACCAGATTTGACCTCATCCTACAGCCTGCTCACCCACTGATGACTCCTTTGAAGTCACAGCCATTCAATTTTGTTCTAACCAATTGCTCAGATCAGATTGGTCTCTATTACATTGAACCCACGTCTAATATATGAATAAGGTATGTACAGGTATCCTACTCAGACTCAGTCTATTTGGCTCCCATCCATAGAAACTTAAGAGAGCTTCATTTAACAATACCACAAAGTGTTCAGTTGCACATTCCACATGTTAAAGTAAGTCTGTGTGTGAATATAAGTTTGTCTGCTTTTGTAAACATAATTTTCAAATGAATGTTATCGTCTTGACAATACATGATGGTACAAATCCTAGAAAAATGCAACAGTTGACATTAGCATTACTTTACTAAAATAAGCTTAATTCTTCATAAAAATAGTTTGCAATTGTACCAGCTTCCACCACTTACTCTGGCAACTCATTCCATACATGTACCACCTTCTGCGTGAAGAGATTGCCCCTTAGGTCTCTTTTATATCTTTCTCCTCTCACACTAAACCTATACCCTCTAGTTCTGGACTCCCCACCCACCCCAGGGAAAAGACTTTGTTTAGTTATCCTGTCCATGCCCCTCATAATTTTATAAAGCTCTATAAAGTCACCCTTCAGCTTCTGACGCTCCAGGGAAAACAGCCCCAAACAATTCCTCAAATCCTTGTTTGGGAAAGCAGACAAAACACGTCCAGAAACCCTAGCCACTCTCTCCTACATCAAAGACATCTCGGAAATGACTGCCAGACTACTCAGACCCCTTGGCATCATGGTAGCCCACAAACCCACCAATGCATTAAAACATCAGCTAATGAACTTGAAAGACCCTATACAGACAATGAGCAAAACTTATGTTATTTACAAAATACTGTGCAAGGACTGTAACAAACACTACATTGGACAAACAAGCAGAAAACCGGCCACCAGGATACATGAACACCAACTAGCCACAAAAAGACATGACCCTCTCTCACTAGTATCCTTACATACAGAAGAGGAAGGACACCACTTCAACTGGGACAACACATCCATCCTAGGACAAGCCAAACAAACACATGCACGAGAATTCCTAGAAGCGTGGTATTTCAACCGGAACTCTATCAACAAACATATCGAGTTAGACCCCATATACCAACCCCTGAGAAAAGGAACAGGAAGTAACTTCATCACAGGAAATGACATCACCAACCCAAAGACACCCAAACATATAAATCGAAAGCAGAAATTTTTAACAGTGCTTCGCCTGAGGCCCACTGAAGATGTTACCTAGTAAGGTAACAAAACGTCTGGAAATGAACCTTCCAGCTCAGCGAGCAAACCTACATCCAAAATTTTGTGATGAAATTTGGTTGTGAAAATCACTGAAAGAAAAGCACTTGAATTTATATTACATCTAGCAAATTCTCATGATTTCACAAAACACCTAATTGCCAATTCTTTTTTAAAGTGTATGTTCTATTAATATTCAACCAATGTGCACAGCAAGACCTGAAAAATAGCAATAAAATAAATGATCAGATAATCTTGTTAAAATATGCTGATTAAAGAATAAAAGTTGGCTAAAGCAGTGATCCCCACGAAGGTGACATCCTTCATGGAGCAGAAGAACAGTCAATATACAGGCACTTTGCAGAAGACACATCTACGTTTGATACTGAAATGTGTTCTTACGAAATACTTTACCCAAAGAAAAATGGAATGATCAAACAACATACCTTCCATCAAAGATGCAATGGAAATGGAGTACATCAAACTGTACTTGGCAGCAATAAGGCAAGTAAATGCGACACATTAGTCAATGAACTAATATATAACTGATTAATTGAAAATATTTCAGTTCCATGCATTAGGAATATTCTCTCATGGCAGCCCAAATTGCACTCGCCATGCTAAATCCAAACTGTTTACTGTGAAATGTACCTTAGAGTCAGGGTTGCAGACATAGCTTGCCCTAGTATGAGGGTATGATCACAGAGACCTGAGCTGTTTCTACAATATTTGTCCAATAATGGCCAGGTGCCTTCATAACCATTCGTAGATTATGGAGGTGCTCATCGATTCATGATACCACATGCAGCTGGAGGGAAAAGAACAAACTGGGGAGAGAGAGCTAGGATCCTGATCAGAATCATTGAACAGATATTATAAAGAAATATAAATAAATTCATATACATCTCTGCAAAGATTCAAGATATAAGCAATACAATACTGGCCAGGAGAGGTCTTCTGGCCATAATGCCCTGGGAGCTTTACATACCCGGGCTTGAAGATAGGATATCAGTTTAACATCTCGACCAAAATATAACCTTTTCAAGCGTGCAGTTCTCTCTTAGTATAACATCAATTGTGAATTTTGCCATCTTTCCTCTAAAGTGCCCTTCTGTAATATATCATTTAATTTGTTCCACTTTTTTGAATGATAATGCTCATCACCACCGAGGCCAATATGTCGCTGAAAAAAGAAAGAATTATAGAATCCTTACATAAAGGTCATTCAACCCATCGAGTCCATTCAGCCTATAAAACCTGTCTAGATGAGAGTGTGATGCTGGAAAGACACAGCAGGTCAGGCAGCATCCGAAGAGCAGGAAAATTGACATTTCGGGCAATAGCCCTTCATCATTCCTTCTGAAGAGCATCCTGCCCAGACCCACTCCCCCACCTTATCTTCATAACCTCACATTAACCAAGGATAATCCACCTAGCCTGCATTTCCCTGGACACTATAATGCAACTTAGCATGGCCAATCCAACTAACCTACACATCTTTGGACTGTGGGAGGAAACCAGAGCACCTGGAGAAAACCCACACATACAGAGAGAATGTGCAAACTCCACAAAGACATAGTTAACCACTGAGCCAATGTGCTGCCCAGAATAACAAAGAAGAATATTATTTAAATGAACGGAGACTGCAGAATGCTGCAGTGCAGAGAATCTAGGTGTCATTGTTAATGAATCCTGAGAGATTTTTATGATGCTCAAGCAAGTAATTAGAAAAGCAATGGAATATTCGCCTTTATTGCAAAGGAGATGAGAATATAAAAGTAGTGAAGTCCTACTGCAACTCCACAAGGTATTCGTGAGCCTGCACCTGAAGTATTATGTACAGTTCTGGTCTCCTTACTTATGGATGGAATGACTTATATTTGAAGCAGTTCAAAGATGCTTCAATAGTCTGATAGTTGGGTTGAAGGGGTTGTCTTATGAGGAAATGTTGAGCAAGTTAGGGCTATATTCATTGGAAGTTAGAAGAGTACGAGATGATCTTATTGAAATATTGAAATTTTGGGGGGTGTTGACAGGGTATGTATCAAGAGAATGTTGCTTCTTAAAGGGAAATCTAGAACCTGGAGGCACAAATTAAAGGTTTCCATTTAAGGTGGAGATAAGGAGATCATTAGCTTCTCAATTTGAGATCAATATGGGGATCAAGGCTTATAGGTGGCTGGCAGAAAAATGGAGTTTAGGCCACAGTTTGTTAAACCATGATCTTATAATTAGTGTAGGAGGCTCAATGAGCTGAATAGTCTTCTCATGCTCCTATTACTTATGACTTTATGATAAATCTGAGTCTATATTCAATAATTATAGTCCCTCATTTTTTCTATTCTCTGGCTTTTGTACCAATTTGTAATCTGACTACAAATGTGCTCCTGGATTACTATCCCAATATTTAGTGACCAATAATGTACATTCAATAGTGTAATCTCACCTCTAATGTCCTTTAATTCTGTCCAAATAAATTCATTTGACTCATCAACAACTTTATTCCACTCCAGTGCTGTAATAGACTTTGTGAAATATACTGCCACCCCTGCCCCCTCCAGTATTCCCTTTTATAAAATTCATTCAGGTGTTGGTTGGTGGGATGGCTGGCTTACAATGTAAAGTAATATCAACAGTGTGGGTTCAATTCCCATATTGGCTGAGGTCACTGTGATGGTCCTGCCTTCTCTACTTCAACCCTTGCCTCAGACATAGTGACCCTCAATCCTTTTCTGAACATGTAACAAATAGCCTCCTGAATCTTCCTAACAAAATGTGCTGCCTTACTTCTATCTACTTTGAACATACCCATTCTGTAAGTTTCAGTGTCCTCCTGTAATCTGTTGCAGTTTGTTTCGGTGTTGACTGTTGCCCCTTCTCCAAATTTGATGCCATTGGCAAATTTAGAAATTTTTTTTAATCCCAAAATCCAAATCATTAATGTAAATTGAAAATATCATTTGTACTGATCCTTGTGGAATATCACTTCCTCTGCCACTCTGAATAATTAGCCTTTATTCCTATTCTCTGTATTTGCCTTTAAAATATTTTATTAATGTATTTTGTTTTTTACTGTTTGGTGAGTTAAAACAGATTTCCTATTTGCTTTCTGAATTGTGTTTAACGTTTCCTTTAAGACAAGCAATGCCACACCTCCCCCTCTTTTACCCCCACAATGTATTTTGTTTTTTACTGTTTGGTGAGTTAAAACAGATTTCCTATTTGCTTTCTGAATTGTGTTTAACGTTTCCTTTAATGCACATGTCTGCTGTCAATGTACCTAGTATCATGTCTCTGTCCCAACTCTCAATTGTCTCATATCATTATTCATCTCTGCTCTCTAATGGTTTTGGCACAAGATTATTTTTGCTTTAGTCAACTGCACTTTAAATGTTACAACGTTATTTGTCTTTACAGCTGTCCATTTATTTTCCTATTGTTCACACTGAGGCCCTCAAAATCAGCTTTTTTCCAAAGTATTTAGCCTGTTCTTTTTAACCAATGTTTGTTTCTACTACCAGTTGAAAGTGTAATCATATTATTGTCACCACTACCTCGATGTTCCCCCGTATTTACTTCTCTTATTTGCTCTGATTTGTATCCCAACATTTGGTCCAATAGTCCTTAGCTGGGTCTCTTACATAATGGGTTAGAAAGGAGTCCTCTATATATTGGAGGAACTCCATTTCTTATCCACATTGCTTGCTTCTTCTGTAGATGAATATAAAAGCGGTTAAAAGGTCACATGGATCAGACATGATCAAGGCACTCTGTACTGGGTGGCACCAGAGGGACGGTGACAGACACCTTGTTTCGTATACTACATGCATTTACGTATAACGTCCTCAGGTTCGAGTTGACTGCCCCTTCTCATAGCTGTCCCCTCATTTGCTGTGTCTTGAATTAGATTCCTGACCCTTTCCATATTCTCTGCCGTATTTCTTGTTCTGGAAACTTTGATAACCTCCTCTGCTAAGCCCTCTTCCTCTGAACAGTTTCCACAATTTTCCATGCAACTGAATCTACTTCCCACTATTTAGTTTAAAGTATTATCCTGAGCTCTAGTTCTGCAATTTGCCAGGACTCTGGTCCCCGCATGACTCAGGTGGAGCCTGTCCCACCAGAACAGCTCCACTCTTCCCCAGTACTGGGTGCCAATGTCCCATGAATTCAAATCCATTTCTTCCACACCAATCTTTAAGCCACGTGTTTACCTCTTCATTCTTGTTGACCTGTGCCAACCTGGAAATAATTACCTTTTTGGTTCTGCTTTTCAATTTAGCCCCTAGTTGCTCATATTCCCTCAGCAGAACCTCTTTCCTCTTTCTATCCGTATTGTTGATACCTCTGTAGACCATGACAACTGGATATTTCCCCTCCCACTCCAAGTTCCTCTGCAGCCCAGATGTGAAATCCTGAACCTGCACATCAGGCAGGCAACACAGCCTTTGAACTCTCGATCCTGGCCACAGAGAACAGGGTATATTCTCCTGACTATTCTATCCTCAATTCCAACTATTTTTCTCTTTTCAACCCCCTCTTGAATAGTTGTCTGTACCATGGTGCTTTGGTCAGTTTGCTCATCCTCTCTACAGCCTCTACTCCCATCCACACAGGGAGCAAGAATCTCAAACCTGTTAGATAAACTCAAGGGCTGAGATTTCTTCCTGGATTCCTCTACCTGTCTCGCTCACAGACCCACCCTCTTGTCTGAGACCACTGACTGAATTGAGATAGTTAATCTAAGGGATGTGACTGCCTCCTGAAACACTGTATCCAGGTAACTCTCCCCCTCCCTGATACGTCGCAGAGCTCAAAGCTCAGAATTCAGCTCAACAACCTCTGAGCTGGAGATCCTAAAGCAACCAACATAGCCACAGATGTGCACACTCTGAACCACAATGGAGTCCACCAGCTCCCACTTCATGCAGTTACAGCACATCGCTTGGCCTAGCCTTTCTATTTTAATGCTTTTATTCTTAATATGAAGGATGGGACAGCCCTCAGTGTCACGGAACACTCCAGGTAGTTGGACCATTCTGTATCACCTATTTTTCATGGAGAAATTTGCAAAGACAAACACCTTTTACCACAAGTCCACCAGGAATTCGTCAGCACATAGCGTCCTCGAGACAATTCAGGAAAAGGAGAGGGTGGATCCTGTTCAGTTGTTCCCTGAGCAGACTGTCAAAGTCAGTTGGCAAAATGCCTCTTTGCCAGAACTTTCCAACTAGCACCAAGATGTCACTTGGTTGTTGGTGGAAAGGGCACTGCCCTTCAGATCCTTCATGCAGGCCTGGTTTCCATGCACTGCCCTCAAAGCAGCTACGGGAGAGTAGTGACTGTCACACAGCTCTTTCTGGAATGTGCCTTCGCAAAGGAAGTCTTGAGAGAGATTTAGTGGTTTGTGTCGAGGTTCATCCCAAGCAGCTCTGTGATGCAGGGCTCTGTGCTCTATGAGCTGTTCCCCAGGATGCACACTGAGACAAACATCGACTCTGCCTGGAGGACAATCATCTCAGTTAGGGAAGCTCTTTGATCTCCCTGAAACTCCTTGGTCTTTCAGAACAAGGAGTTGACCTCGACCAAGTGTGGCAGACCGGCACATTCTAAGGTCCAGGATCACATGCTGAGGGCTTCACTAAAGCTTGGGACAGCTGCTGCCAAGGCACAGTGGAGAAAGACCACAATCTAAGATCTTTCAGCTAATGAACAAGGGGTTCATTCATTTATTGGACCCTCCTGGTGCCTCAATTATATAAGTGAGAAATGCCTTGGGTTTGTTTGTTGGACCTGTCTGGAAAGTCAAACTCCAATGTTTGTTTGCTCTCCCATATGCAAAGACTGTACAAAACTGAAATGCTCAAATGACTCTGTATGTATATCAAGACTTTTCATGAATAAAATATATATTTGAAATAAAAAATTTTAAAAATTGGATCAGTCTTTTAGTTTGTTGCCCATAAATACTTCCTCTGTTTACCTTCAATCTGAAAGTAACTTATAATAGTTAGTCAAATTAGTAGCTTGCACCAATGAATGAATTTATGGTTTACGTAATTTCACTCTTTTGTGCTGGGCCTCTAATGCTGGGCTTCAGTTTAACCTGTTTGAAAAAAAATTGATGAACTATTTGCCAAGCAAAAATTCCCCTCTAAATTCCCACATTGCCTTCAAATTCCCCAAACTACACACTCACTTGGGCTGTGGGTCCCAATCTGGATGTGATTTCTTCTTCCTAACAGTGTGGAGCTTACTGATCCTGGTGACTGTGGACTCCAGAACCAATGGTCACGGTCAACATTCGCTCTAAGCTGCGTACGCAGCCAGTCCGATGTTTGTCTGTGCAATGATCGGAGTTGGCATGCTGATCACAGCATTGACTTCCTGTTTTGGAAGTCTCTGCCTTATTTGTGCCTTGGTGGGAACACTGTCAGCAGTGTAAAGGATGTGGGTTAGGCCATTTAAGAGATGAAGAGAAAATTCTTCACCTAGAATCTGTGGAATTCTCTGCAACAGTTAGCGGTTGAGGCTAAAACATTGAATGATGTTTTTAAGAAGGAATTCGCTGTAGTTCTTTGAGCGAAAGGGATCAAAGAGTATGCGGAGAAAACAGATGGAGAAAGCAATTGGATAATCAATTAGGATCATATTGAATGGGCACAGCAAGATCAAAGGGCTGAATGGTCTACTCCCATTCCTATTTTCTATTCTATCTTTCACAGGCCAACTGCAGGAATCCCAATCTGACTCTAATCTCTAGTTAATTATTGAGTCTAGTTCAATCTATCAATCAACTCTGAACATTGAATTAAACCTAGTTAATTATTAGTAGGAAAATATAATTAGTTTGCAATTACAGTTGGCTGGTTATCAATTAATGGAAATGTCTGTATTTTGCTGGTTTTACAATATGTTGGTAGGTCTTTTAGTAATGTCCATACCTTGGGCAACGTGTTCCTGTGGTGTGTCATAGCATCTTCAAACAGGTCGACTAAAAATATTTACTATCGTGGTGGACGTTAGGAAAAAGCAAACCCTGAAGATTTATTAACTTGATACATATGAACCTTCGTTGATCTGAATTTTTCTCTTGATTAATTAAGAATCCAACATGCATCAATTTTCTACGCAAAGTAAACTTAAAATATGCATATGGATCTTTAGTCAATATATAAAAAAAAGCTTCAAATTACACAGTGTTATTGATGCTCGTGAATGGAATTCCTTTGCCTGCTATTTCTACAGAGACATTTAGCTATTCAAAATTTGTTTGTTAACATCTCTATGAAGACCGAAGGCTTTTAATGCAGGACTCTACCATTATTATAGAACATAACTTTGAGGCCAAAAATTTTAAATGTCCTACAACGCAGGCAACATCTTTACTGTGAATTATTCAATCCCAGTAAGGTCAATAGGTAGTTTTAGGAAATTGAAAGCAAATATGGAATGAATCAATTTTAAACTATGACAAGGTCAAAATTCCTGAGTGTAAAATTGAGTTAGGCAGTGTCCGAGAAGATTGGTCTGGGACCAAAATGGTGTGCGATGTACACAGAGTTTAATGCAGAAGCACCTTCTGCTGGACTTTATCATGTGAAGGTTTTATCACCTGTGTGTTCACTGGCAGCATGGAGAGCAGGAAAAGTATTATCTAAATTAATGTGCACCACTGATTTTACACTAGTGATGCTAAATGGAGGTCAACACTCTAACTCTCTTTTGAACGTGCAGAGCTGAACATTTAGGAACTAACAGTGTTATTTAAAGATATAATCACATCCTTTAAATTTGATTTATTCTACACATTTCTCTATTTATAAAGTTAGCTCTTTTCACAGCTTGCAAATGTGTACAGGGAATTCAAGTACTGAAAATCTTTCTCATGACTTTTCATTGTTTCTGCAAAAACAAATTGTATTTGTTGTTCAATTTGTACATTGTGGGTACCTAAAGGGACAAAGGATAAATTGGAGGCGCATGAAGGTGGAGGAGTTATAGAGTCATAGAGATGTACAGCATGGAAACAAAAACCTTCGCTCCAATTTGTCCATGCTGACTAGATATCCTCACTTAATCTAGTCCCATTTGCCAACACTTGGCCCATATACTCTAAACACTTCATATTCATATACCCATCCAGATGCCTTTTAAATATTGCAATTGTACCAGCCTCCACCACTTCCTCTGGCAGCTCATTCCATACATGCACCACCCTCTGCGTGAAAATGTTGCCCCTTAGGTCCCTTTTATATCTTTCCCTTCTCACCCTAAACCTATGCCCTCTAGTTCTGGACTCCCCCATCCCAGGAAAAAGACTTTGTCTATTTATCCTATCCATGCCCTTCATGATTTTATAAACCTCTATGAGGTCACTCCTCAGCCTCCAATGCTCCGGGGAAAACAGCCCAAGCCTATTCAACCTCTCCCTATAGCTCAAATTCTCCAACCCTGGCAACATCCTTGTAAGTCCTTTCTGAACCCTTTCAAGTTTCACCACATCCTTCCGATAGGAAGGAGACCAGAATTGCTCACAATATTCCAAAAATGGCCTAACCAATGTCCTGTACAACTGTAACATGACCTCCCAACACATATACTCAATGTTCTGATCAATGAAGGAAAGCATACCAAACACCTTCTTTGCTATCCTACCTACCTGCGACTCTACTTTCAAGGAACTATGAACCTGCACTCCGAGGTCTCTTTGTTCAGCAACCTTACCATTAAGTGTATAAATCCTGTTCTGATTTGCTTTTCCAAAATGCAGCACCTCGCATTTATCTAAATTAAACTGCATCTGCTACTCCTCAGCCCATTGGCCCATCTGAAGTAATTTTCTTCGCTGTCCACTATACCTCCAATTTTGGTGTTATCTGCAAACTTACTAACTATACTTCTTATGCTCACATCCAAATCATTTTGATAAATGACAAAAAGCAGTGGACCCACAGCACCGATCCTTGTGGCACACCACAGGTCACAGGCCTTCAGTCAGAAAAGCAACCTTCCACCACCACACTCTGTCTTCTACCTTTGAGCCAGTTGTGTATCCAAATGGCTAGTTCTCCCTGTATTTTATGAGATCTAACCTTGCTAACCAGTCTCCCATGAGGAATCTTGTCGAACGTCTGACTGAAGTCCATATAAATCACGTCCACTGCTCTGCCCTCATCAATTCTCTTTGTTACTTTTTCAAAAAAACTTTTGTAAGAAGTTTGTGAGACATGATTTCCCACACACAAAGCCAATCTGACTATCCCTTATTAGTCCTTGCTTTTCCAAACACATGTAAATCCTGTCCCTCAGTATTCCCTCTAACAATTTACCCACCATCTATGTCACGCTCACTGGTCTATAGTTCTCTGGTTTTTTCCTGACCACTTTTCTTAAATAGTGGCACCACATTTGCCAACCTCCAGTCTTCTGGCACCTCACCTATGACTATTGACAATACAAATGACTCAGCAAGGGGCCAAGTAATCACTTCCCTAGCTTCCCACAGAGTTCTAGGGTACTCCTGATCAGATCCCGGGGATTTAACCACTTTTATACATTTCAAGACATCCAGTACCTCCTCCTCTGTAATATGGACATTTTTCAAGATGTCACCATCTATTTTCCTACATTCTATATCTTCCATGTCCTTCTCCATAGTAAACACTGACGCAAAATACTCGTTTAGTATCTCCCCTATCTCCTGTGGCTCCACACATAGGCTGCCTTGCTGATCTTTGAGGGGCCCTATTCTATCCCTTGTTACCTTTCTGTCCTTTATATATTCATAAAATCCCTTTGAATTCTCCTTAACTCTATTTGCCAAAGCTATTTCCTGTCTCCTTTTTGCCCTCCTAATTCCCCTCTTAAGTATACTCCTACTGCCTTTATACTCTTCTAAGGATTCACTCAATCTCTCCTGTCATATGCTTCCTCTTTTCCTTAACCAAAACGTCAATTTCTTTTGTCATCCAGCATTCCTTACACCTACCAGCCTTTCCTTTCACCCTAACAGGAATATACTTTCTCTAGACTCTCATTATCTCATTTTTGAAGTCTTCTGATTTTCCAGTTGTCCCTTTACCTGCGAACATCTGCCCCCAATCAACTTTTGAAAGTTCTTGCCTAATGCCATCAAAATGAGCATTCCTCCAATTTAGAACTTCAACTTTTAGATCTGGTCTATCCTTTTCCATCGCTGTTTTAAAACGAATAGAATTATGGTCACTGGCCCCAAAGTGCTCCCCCACTGACACCTCAGTCACCTGCCCTGCCTTATTTCCCAAGAGTAGGTCAAGGTTTGCACCACCTCTAGTAGGTACATCCATACATACTGAATCAGAAAATTTTCTTGTACACACTTAACAAACTCCTCTCCATCTAAACCCTTAACACTATGGCAATCCCAGTCTGTGTGGAAACTTAAAATCCCCTACCATAATCACCCTATTATTCTTACAGATAGCTGAGATCTCCTTACAAATTTGTTACTCAATTTCCCTCTGACTATTAGTTGGTCTATAATACAATCCCAATAAGGTGATCATCCCTTTCTTATTTTTCAGTTCCACCCAAATAACTTCCCTGGATGTATTTCCAGGAAAATCCTCCCTCAGCACAGCTGTAATGCTATCCCTTATCAAAAATGCCACTCCCCCTCCTCTCTTGCCACCCTTTCTATCCTTCCTGTAGCATTTGTATCCTGGAACATTAAGTTTCCAGTCCTGTCCATTCCTGAGCCCTGTTTCTGTAATTGCTATGATATCCCAGTCCCATGTTCCTAACCATGCCCTGAATTCATGTGCCTTCCCTGTTAGGCCTCTTGCGTTGAAGTAAAAGCAGTTCAATTTATCAGTCCTACCTTGTTCTCTGCTTTGTTCCTCCCTGCCCTAACTATTTGACTCGCTTCCTTTCCCAATAGTACAAGTCTCAGATCGAATTCTTTCGTCACTATCTCCCTGGGTACCACCTTTCTAGTATAAATCCTCCTAAGCAGCTCTAGCAAATCTCCCTTCTAGAGCAGGTGCAATCCATTCTTATTGTGCAGATTACTTCAACCTCTGAAGAGATTCCAATGATACAAAAATGCGAACCCTTCTCCCCTGCACCAGCTCCTCAGCCACATATTCATCTGTTCTATCTTTCTATTCCTACCCTCACTAGCTTGTAACACCAGCAGTAATCCAGATATTACTACCCTCAAGGACCGCCTTTTTAAAGTCCTGCCTAACTTTCTAAAGTCTCCCTTCAGAATCTCATCCTTTTCCTTTTCTATGTTGTTAGTTCCAATGTGTATAATGACCTCCTGCTGGTCCCTCTCCCCTTTGAGAACATTCTGCACCCTCTCTGAGATATTCTTGATGATGGCACCAAGGAGGCAACATACCATTCTTATTTTTAGCTGTTGGCCATAGAAAGGTCTACCTTTGCCTCTGACTAGAGAGCCCCAAACACTTAGAACCCAATGTGCCCCTCATTACATTACAGCCAGTCTCGATATCAGAAACTTGGCTGTTCATGCTACATCCTCCTGAGAGTCCATCATGCCCTACATTTTCCAAAACAGCATACTTGTTTAAAATGAGGATATCTATAGTAGACGCCTGTACTACCTGCCTACCTTTCCTGACTTTCTTGGAGTTAACCCATCTGACTGTATCTGCCGTTTTTCTCCCTTCATATAGCTGTCATCAATCACACCCCTTAGCTCATGTAAATTCCTCAAACGTCCAACAGGAAGAGCATATCACTCTACTAAAGTCCATCTTCGTTTCTTTACAATCTACAAAACCCAGAAAATAGCATTGTCGTATTGCTCTAAAAAACAGTGCTCCAGGCTAAGTTAGTATTTCTGGTTTATATTTTTAAAATTCACTCAAGAGACAGATCTCAATAAAATATATAATCTGGAAAGAACCCACTCTACTCACTACTGTAGACTTACAGCAAGGTTACACGTTAAAAACTGTGCACTTATCTGTTCAGGTTAGCTCTCCTACACAAGTTCCTCCAAGGTGAATTTTGCTGTTTGTGCATTTTTCCTAGATGCACTCTGATGTCCAGAGATACATGAACTCAAACAGCAAAGGCAGTAACTGTGCAGATTCACTGCTGTATCAGTTAGCAGTGTAGGTTTCTTTCGCTCTTTCTGCCTCACTGACTATGTGGTCACTGCCTTTTGTCTGTCGTCCTCCTTTTAAAAGTGTCGTTGTTTTTTTTCCCCCCAAAGTTCTAAAACAATGAGCAGCATATAAAACAGTAATTGCTGCTCCTGAAATTCGAGGAAATTATCTCCAACACCTAAAATACCTCAAAAAAAGGAGCAGCTTTTACAGCCTCAATTTTTTCCCATCCTCCATCTTGGATTACCCCGAATCCTACTGATCCTCTGGTTGGCTGACAGTTCTTGAGTGCCTGTAAAGATTCATGAGGCCTAATAACAAAATATTCATTGTTGGATAGACTGAAGTCACAGCCAGTGGTCCTCTAAATAGCTTGGGAATTTGACTCGGACTTTCCAGACTGTCATCAGGATCCCTCGTCACTTTAACAAATTTCAGTCTGATATATATGAGATGTGAGATGTGAATGTGAGGCTTGCAGAAGTGCTAAATTTCTGTGAACATTTGTTGACTTTGATAGAGATTGATGGTGGTTGATTGATGAGTTTGATGCGTTAAACATTGGCTGATAGTAGTGATGTATTGAGCTTGACATCTTGTGTAATGCCACTGACTGTCTTGAAACATTGCCTGTAGATCTTCAAGACGTGACCCCAAGCATCAACCTCCCAGGCTATTGGCTTCCCACTGCCTTTTGACTATGTGTTTGAAAGGCCTGCTTCCCCTGTGGATGTAGGTCATCTCTGCTCTCTCCATGCCATGCTGTCATCTCTTCTGTAACATTTGGAAACCATGGTGCTCAATTCCTCCCATGTTATGCCTTGCCTCACTTTTTCCCACATCAGATTAATTACCTGCAGGACTGGCTGTAAGTGTTCAGGTCACAATGAACCTCGCCTTTGAAAAGTGCATTCCATAATGATCGACATTAAGGCTTTGGGCCTCCTCCTGATCCATGCAGACAATGGACAGCAAGGTTAGCTCTGACTACATGCATCACCATTCTAATGGGTTGGAAGTCCAAAGTTGATATGTTGTCTGCATTTCAATCTATGGCCATGGGTTAATTGTACACTGCAATACCTACAAGCATTTTCAGAGTTTCTTCTATTCAACATCCCTGTTCCAAATGGAGGAAAGTTAATTCCTGTGTTAGAAGAAAACATGGGTTTCTGATGCAAATTGAGATTGATGGCATGAGAGTTGCATTCGTTACACAGAATCTCTGATTTATAGATGCCATCCGTAATTCTCTATAATTACTGACAGATCAACCCAATGATCAGTACCTGACTAAAACTGAATTTGTAATTTGCCATAAAATATCCAATGGCACTCATGGATTGGACGAACATTTTTCAGTAAAATGATGCACCTGGAAAATTCTTTTATTGCATTGTATTGGAGCCTGGCCCCTCCTTAAACAGTTCAGAAAACAAGTTCTGTTTACATTATCAGATGCCTTCTATTATGTTTGTTATGTGACAGAGTTGTGGGTGACATGAACTCGCTCCCAAAAAACTCAGCAACTGTCAGAAGATAAAGGCCGAAGCAGGGAAGTATGGAATCTTGGTTTTATGCAAAATTAGAGGGGAAAGCATTGCATAAAGCTGAAGTTAAAAGAGATATTGTGAAAGTGGCCTGAACTTGTGAAAATCACTGAGGCCTTTCTATTTTTAGCACATCTAAGAGTTCTTCTGAAAGCCTTTAGTACTTAACAACATTTTGAACACATAATCTATGAGTTTGTAATGTAAAGTAAAATGAATTGCTCTATTTCATGTTGATTATATCCCTTTTAAAAAAGAGTAATATTCTCTCCCAATAAGCACTAAGTGCAACAGTGACGTGTAAAACAAATCAGAATAATCAGTATGTGTGAATCCTCAGATTAATATGTGTAAAACAACCTGGACTAGTGGGATGTGTGACACCACATATTCAGGTGAATTGATCATTTAAGGAAGTTGGTAAAATTCTCCCAGAGCAATTCAGGAAGGTCGGTGCAGAGAGGACAGAATAGGAAGAAATGTAGATATTGCTATGTATTTGATCGAAGGGAATGTTGCTAATAGATACCAGGAACAAGTCAGGATGACATTTAAAGCAAGAGCTTCATCAATGGACAGAAGAAGGTGGAGACAAGAGAGCGAGATCCAACATTCAAATTCTTGAAACTATCCTGTTGCTTTCAGTACCCTACAAATGGATACAGTTAAGTACAAGATACTTTTCCCAACAGAGAAATGATGATGATCATGGGGGCTTGGGAAGGGAGGGAGCATGAAAGGCTGTTTTAAAATTTTCAAAGGAAACAATTATTATCAGATCAAACCTTTCCTGCCAGAAAGCATTGTCCTGTCCTTGCATTTTCCTGCTCTTATTGTCTTTCACCCTTTTTTGTATACTCGTTGTAAAAGCAACAACAGCAGAAGATTACTGCGTTGCATGATATCCTTTGATGCTACCTCTGTATCAGGTGTCTGTGACCATGTTGTGTCTGCACAGCTGTAGGAAGCTACATTCCAGGTGGTCCGAGTGAGTTTTAGCCCCTTTGAAATTGCATCACAGTCTTAGCATGAAGTAAAAGAGACAATAAAGACCTCAGATACAATCTATAAGGGCCAAGTATAGGGGTAAGCCAGGATGGGCCCTTGTGTGTTATCTCTATTTTGAATAGTCTGGAACAAGCAGCACTTCTTTCACTGGATGAAATGCAGGTAAAAGCATACACTGTGCGAGAAAGTATAGAAATCATCTTTGAGGCTGCAATGCTGGGTTAATTCAGTAAATCCTGAATTGTTCAGGTTGCTTGAGAGCTTGGTGTTATATATTTTATCCTGAGGTACGTTTCCAGGTACACATTTGCACCATTTGCCTATATTGCCTATTTCCATGTCTGTCACATTGGCTGACTTTGTTCCTGCCTCAGCTCATCTGTTGCTGAAATACAAATCCATACATTTGTTCGCTCTGGATTTGACCATTCCAGCAACTTCCAAGCTGGTCTTCCATATTCTACCCTTCTTTAATTTGAGGTGATCCAAAACTCCACTGCTCACGCCCTAACTGCCAGAGAAAAGTACAACATTTGAAAGGCAGCTGGATGAGTACATGAATAGGAAAGGTTGAGAGGGATATGGGCCAAATGCTGGCAAATGGGTCTTGGTCAGAATCGGATCTCTGGTCGACGAGGATGAGTTGGACTGAAGGGTATGACTCTATGACTCTATGCTTCTAGAAATCCTGTTCACTATCATCAATGAGCTTGCTGACTTACATTAGCAACTCCTTGGTTTGAAAATTCTTGTCATGACTTTCAAAGCCCTCTGTGACATCTCCCTTCACTACGTTGCAATGTCCTCCAGCTAGACAGAACATCTGGACAGAAAGTGTGTTGCTGGAAAAGCACAGCAGGTCAGGTAGCATCCGAGGTGCAGGAGAATCGACATTTCGGGCTGATAGGTAGATGAAGGTGGGGGTAATGGTGATAGGTTGTGATATCTGGTTGGCATGGATAAGTTGGACCAATGGGTCTGTTTCCGTGCTGTACATCTCTGTGACTCCTGGGCTCTAAGTGCAACAGATATTCACCTACCTATTTCCAGGATGGAGAAAGTGAGGACTGCAGATGCCGGAGATCAGAGTTGAGAGTGTGGCGCTGGAAAAGCACAGCAGGTCAGGCAGCATCCGAGGAGCAGGAGACATTTCGGGCTTCAGCCCTTCACCAGGGCCACACTTTTCGACACTTATTCCCAGGATGGCAGACTGTCCGGTGCAGAGGGTGAGCAAACTGAACCTGCATTTTGTAGAGTTTCAAAGAATGGGAGTGGTTGCATCGAAACCTTGAAAATACTTAAAGGAATAGTCAGGACAAATGAAAGTAGGGCGTTTCTCCTGGTGAGGAGTTTAGAACCATGAAGCACAATTTAAAAATAGGGGGACCACCATTTTGGACTGAGATGAGAACAATGTATTTTACAGAGAAGGTGGGGAAACTTTTGAATTCTCTATCCCAGAAGGCTGTGGATTTCTGAAATAGAGCTTGATATATTTTTGATTTCCTATGGCATAAAAGTGTATCGGGAAAGTGTGGGTAAAAAGCTTTGAAGTGTTCAATTAGCCATCATTGTATTAAATGGTGGGACAGGCTTGATGGTCAGAATGGCATATTCCTGGCTATTCTCTCACATGTGTCACTCCAATAAACTTGAAGTCATCCAAAACTCTGCTGCTCATGTCTTAACTCAGTTCACATCCTGTTCTTCTATGCAGTTATTAAGCAAAACATTGATTTAAAACTCCCATCCTTGTTTTCAAATTCCTCCATCGATTCCCTGTGCAATGTCACTGTAACCTCCTCCAGCTGTACAACATTCCAGTTCATACTCAATTTTAATCCTTCCACTGAAGTAACTAATGGCTGCACCTTCAGTTACCATGCTATAATCAATGGAATACCCTCGCTATACCTGTCCACCTCACATTCTCCTTTGGCATGCTTTATGAGGTTTGGCTAAGCCTTTTTGTCAAATGACCTAATACCTCCCTGTGCGGCTTGGCATCATAATGCTCCAGAGAAGTGCCTCAGAATGCTTTCTTAAGTTAAAGGTACTGCATAAATGTAAGTTGCTGTTGTTGTTGGTGGTGCTGTTTGCAAGGTGTTGGGAAGCACTCTATTCTCAATCTCTCAGTGTAAATTTGCCAGATTCGCTAAAGCGGGGAAGAGAGCTGGTGAAAACAAGTTCTTCCAGTTGTGACTAAAGTTGACATAGCAATTCTGCTGCTAGCTGCCCCATAGCAATCAGAGGCTCGGCATCCCTCAGTAAACTCAATTCAAAGGAAATTTCACTCTGTGGGTAATCATAGACTCAAAGCCACATCAACCTGTGATCTAGAACATGAGGCCACCAACAGATATATACCTGACCTCTTGGTTTCTGCAGTAGTTTGGCTGGGCATTGAAGAAACGAATGGGAGTGTCCCATTCTCCAGTGCAAACATTCCTTGCTCTCAGCCTGCAGACCAATTTCAAGACTGTTTATATTTAATTAAAATGCCTGACGTTTGTTGATTGTTGATAATCATACTCCAGCAAAGAAATAATTGCATTTTCAGCCAAATGTACTTCAGGGTTTAACACAAACACCTGGGAATAATATAAAATTAAAGAACTGCTATCACTGTCAATGCACATTCTAACATTTAAGATGGTAGGAAAAACTATCATTAACTCTGAGCATTTGTGTATATCACCGAGAACTTCTTTCAATGGAAAAGCTGGGAGGTCTCTTTTCAGGTCAGTGACTTAGTGTTGTTTAATGACTTAACTATATGTTAACAGATATGCTTATTTTACTGTGAGCATACAGTATTCATTATTTCCTGCATTATGGGAAGCAGTATTTACTTTAGGTGTAACGAAAACAAAAGTTGCTGGCAAAACCCAGTGTCTGCACAGAGAAAGCAGAGTTAACATTTCAGGTCCAACCACCCTTCCTCAGAACTAGTTGCAGCTAGGAAAAGGTTGGGTATATCTGCTGAAGATGGGGTGGGTGGGTGGGGGTGGGGTGGGGGGTGGGTTTGGAGAATGGAGGAGTAAACGATAGATAGAGATGGAACCCAGAGAGTGAGCGACAAACAGTTGGGCAGACAAATGAATAGATAAAGGTCAGCCTGTGAGAATCAATAGCCACTAATCGGGACCATTAGTAGTAGACAATAGGATGGTTGTGGTAGCAACTCATGGCCTGGTGTGTGGTCTTTGGGGTGAGCACATGGGAATAGGTACTCAAGCCCTAAAATCGACATTGAGTCCTAAAAGTTGCAGTGTCCACAAGCGGAAAAGGAGGTGCTGTTTTTCCAGGTTGTGCTGACCTTCACTGGAGCACTTCAGCAAGCCTGAGACAGAGATGTTGGCCAGGGAGCAGGATGGGGTATGTTGAAGTGGCAGGCAAGTGGAATTCAGGCAAAGCTTTGCTGACAGAATGCAGGAGCTCTGCAAATTGGTTGTCCAGTCTGTGTTTCATCTCCCCAGTGTAGAGGAGACCACATTGTGAGCAATGAGTACAGTAGACTAAGATTGAGTGAAGTGCAGATATTTCACCCAGAAGGTGAGTCTGGGGCCTTGGAGAGTGAGGAAGGAGGAAGTAAGTGGACAGGTGTTACACCTTCTGCAATTGCCAGGGAAGGCGCCTCGAGACTTGGGAAGATGTTGGGAGTGGAGGAGGAGTGGACCAGGCTATCCTGGAGGGTACGGTCCCTGAGGAAGGCTGACAAGGGAGAGGAGGGGAAAATGAGTCTGATGGTAGCATCCCGCTCGAGGTAGCAGAAGTGGTGGAGAATTATCCCTTACTTTACTTTAGGCGTAATGGGGTCTTTCTGGACTGTGATTTTCTGCTAATATTGCTTGTATCAATATCTATATTGTTGGTATCTGGGTTATCTTACCATCCCTCTTAGCACAAGCATCGCCCAGAAATTTGAAGTTGCTAACGTGCACCAGTAATTGCTTGAAGGCACTTGTTGACACATCAGCAGCTCATGCATTATGCAAATAAATTATCCCATTCCACACAATACCACACTTCAGAAACTGAGTGTTTTCTTTGCCACTTGCATTGAGTGATTAACCTAACATCTCAGAACAAAAAATGCTGTTAATGTACTCATTCCAACCTTCTCAACAGTGCCGGTCTTGTGTCCCAGTGCTGTAGCACTTAATTCAAACAACAAGGGCTTTGTCATCCTATAATACTTTCTCTTGTAGTTTTCCTACCAGCCAGCTCATGAACAATCTTCTACAGCAAAGGCCCTGAGTCAAATGTGTGGGTGTATTGTAGTAGATTGTATTGTCATCCACTCACTCCTGGACGTGGTTGAAATCCAGCCAGATTGAGAGGATGAAAGTTTGCTTTTACTCAAAAAAAAATGGATTGGGTAACCACAATGTAATTTATAATCACACATAAACCGAACCAATTTTGTACTAATTGCTTCTCTCATTTGAAAAAGTTACCTCAGACTGGAAATTGAAATACAGCAAGTTTTTGTTATTAACCAGCACCTTTGGAACCAGGAGTGTGCCACTTGATCAAATATTATGTATAATCAATGTAAAAACATGCACTAAATAATAGAAATTGAATTGTGGGGGTATGCACCTCACAGCTACACATTATTTACAGCATAAATTACACCGTGGGCGGCACGGTGGCACAGTGGCACAGTGGTTAGCACTGTTGCCTCACAGCACCTGAGACCCGGGTTCAATTCCCGCCTCAGGCAACTGACTGTGTGGCATTTGCACGTTCTCCCCGTGTGTGTGTGGGTTTCCTCCGGGTACTCCGTTTTCCTCTCACAGTCCAAAGATGTGCAGGTCAGGTGAATTGGCCAAGCTAAATTGCCCGTAGTCTTAGGTAAGGGGTAAATGGGTGGGTTGCGCTTCGGCGGATCGGTGTGGACTTGTTGGGCCGAAGGGCCTGTTTCCACGCTGTAATGTAATGTAATCTAATCTAATCTAATCACTTCAATAATAATGCAACTTTGCCTTAAATAAAACTTATAGACAGAAAGACTTCTCACTCGCATACTCAACTGACTACTCAGACATCGTGATAGACTATGGTATTTGATGAGAAATTGACTCGAAATTGAATCAGCTCCTGATATTTCATGTGGTTATTCGATTGAACAATAAGTATACTTTCATTGAAGATTTTTTAAAACTGTAATAATTGGACAGAATAATACAATGAACTTCACAGTATTTGAGGTACATGATTTCTGCCAGTTTATCGAGAATGCCCAGCCATAAAGTGCCAGTTAAAACAAAGTGTGTTGCATTAATGCAACATGAAGTATTATTACAAAAAGATCCCAGACAGGAGACCCCAAATTGTTAAGCTCCCAGGTGAGGAGTGATGTACTGGCTCTCCATCTCTATTCAGCTACACCCTCCATTCAGTGCAAATGTTATTTGCCACTTGTCATCACAAGCTTGGAATTGCTCAGAACTTTGCAATCGCTGCAATAGGCAACGGAGTGCTCTATTATCTCTCGGGGTCACACATGGTGCTGGAAATGCTGCAGTAATTAATGGAAATTCCCACTTATTCTAGCTATAACTCAGACAAAAGGAAAACAAAACACCAGAAGACCTCTCTCTCACCCTGCACTATCGAAGGAATTAAATTAAAGAATCTTAACCAATCTGCAGTACTAAAAATTGTGAAACCATCTGTTCAACTACCAATGGCAACACTAATGATGACCTCCACCACAAAAGCTGCAATGTTCAATTAACCACCCTCCGCAAAGAACTCAGAGACTAATCTTTGCAACCTTTTTAGACTTTATTTCCTTTTGGACCTACCTCATATGTCAAATCTGGGTGTTTGTGGACTGCGTAACTAAATCTTCTGACATTTAGCAATTAATAAACTCACTCCCTTTGTATTCATTCAGGAAGACTTGAATAAATTAGAGTCATAAAGTCATAGAGATGCTGGAAACAGATCCTTCAGTCCAAATCGTCCATGCTGACCAGATAGCCTAGTTCTATTTGCCAGCATTTGGCCCATATCCCTAAACCTTCCCTATTCATATACCCATCCAGATGCCTTTTAAATGATGTAATTGTACCAGCCTTCACCACTTCCTCTGGCAGCTCATTTCATACATGCACCACCTTCTGTGTGAAACAATTGCCCATTAGGTCCTTTTTATGTCTTTTTTCAAAGCATAAGTTCATTTGTTGTTGTGAGAAAGGCATTTGTAATGTAAGAGATCTAGTTTCAAATTAACCTGGGAAATGGTAACCCTCAGAATGTGGATAGTGATGGAATTCAGATATATTGATGCCATTGAATGTCAAGGGATGTCCAAAGATGTGCAGGTTAGGTGAATTGGCCATGCTAAATTGCCCATAGTGTCCAGGGATGTGTGGGTTAGGTCAATTAGCCATGGGAAATGCAGGCTTACAGGGATAGGGGAGGCAAGTGAGTCTGGGTGTGATGCGCTTCGGAGAGTTGGTGTGGACCCGTTGGGCCAATTGGCTTGTTTCCACACTGTGAGAATTCTGTGATGGTTAGATTCTCTCTTGCTGAAGATGGTCACTGCCTGTGGCTTGAATGTTAGTTGCCACTTGTCAGCCCAAGCCTGAATATTATCCAGGACTGCTGCATTTGGGAATGGATTCATTCGGTATCAGAGGGATGACAAATGGTGCTGAACATTAGCAAACATTCCCGCTTCTAACTTTATAATGGAAGGAAGGCCATGAATGAAGCAACTGAAAATGATTTGGCCATTTTGAATTCAGATGCGACTGATGGTAGATCTCAGAGAAAACAGCAAGTGGTTTAAAAGGGGATGGTTACTAATTTTTAATTATTTTAATTGGTAACTTAGATCCTTCCACTGCTCCAACCTTTTAAAAAACCACAAGACCTCACAAGTTATCTTCTCATCGACTACTCGGCGCGTGACCCCAATCTCTCTCTAACAGAAACCAAGACAAAAGACACCTCTTAAAGCCACAGTATCGTCACATTGTACAGTCATCATGAATTGGATGTGTGCCTTCACTCTACAGTCATCATGAATTGGATGTGTGCCTTCACTTTGATGTCTGTGATCATGGATGGATTCGTATAATCTTTTATAGATGGGATGTTGCCCACTTCTTTGCAGGATTCAACCATTGCCATCAGAATATCGCATGACTTAGGCTGGACTCAACTATGTAATATCTTTTATGAACTCACGTGTTCATGTGACAATCACTTGAACTCTTATGCTTTGTCTTGGTTCAAGTTATGAAAACTATCTGTGTGTTCATTAATCATGCTTTTGTCCTATTTTTACACTGTACTTGTGTGGTTAAGTGGTGAGAGTGTGGGAGTTTTTCAAACATGAGAGCTGCCAGTGAGAGTAAACCATCATTTTGAGGAATTATACATAGATTTAAAATAGCTATCCAAAAATCTTGGCAAGTTACTTCCACGTGAGTATCATGGACTTCACAATACACACAGTTTGATTGAAGATAGCGAGATGAAGTGATTATACATCGAATACCTTATCTCCTACATATCTCTCGGAAGGGTGCATTAGCAAACTGCAGCCATTGTTAGACACAATTTGTTGAAGAACATTGAACACGTTGAATATAGTAGACAATGGGTCAACAGCCATTGCAATAGTGGTGTCGTTGATTTATCGCTTGAAAGGGAATTTGTGAAATAATCAGTCACCAGAATGTCATCCTGTGTTTGGACATGGAAATTATTAGTTGCAAACTTGGACCATAGCTCATAAGGAATCCTATGTGGGACACGAGCTTATTGCTATTGTTGAGGTTGTTGGAGTTGACTTGTGCCTTACAATTTGATTAGTTGATTAACGTCTTTATTGATGCTGGATCAATTAATGGATTTATGCACCAATCTTTGTTTCTCCTTCATCCATATGATCTATATCCACATGCTCCAGCATGTAGAGCTTGTGAAATACCACTTTCTTGTCTTTAAAAATTAAATTCATGGAACAACCTAGTCTGTGTGAATGACCAAGATGAACATACGAGCTGAGGAACCTGTTGGATATGTTCAGGTCATGCATTGATAATGAACCTTTTTGAGTTTTTGCAACTGTTTATCCTCTGATATATCTTGCTGAAGCTGCTCTGCTTGGCAGTGACTAAAATGGATGAGATTGATATTGCAGCTTGGCATTGCTGGTGTTGCAACTGATGCCTTCCCTACCTCATGAACAGTAATAATCTTTGCATCCTGGTAGACCAATAATATAAGGTGTACTGTATTAATAGTGTAAAAGGTTTCGAGTATCCATCTAGAGGAACTAGATTGACAATGAAGATGAATAATGTCAATGCATAATATATCAGGCCCATTGTAAACAATTAATGTATTATGTGGAACACACCATATAGTGCCTGTTTTCTGAGTACATATCTTCCAACATACATCAAAAGATGACATGTGCAATTGCACCAGTGTCAATATTGCTACATTTGGGGATATTGTTCATTCCTTTTGGGGTATATCACTTGGATGGAGGTAACAGCTTCAGTTTTTGTGACAGTGATGTGGTGTGTCGAATTGACTACATGTACTGTCTGATTGGCGTCTGCAAACTGTGTCACTGCAGTTGCTTTTTGCCCTTCATTGTCACCCTTGTGAGCCATGGGTGGAACTTTGGAATATCCTTTTGTTGACTCTTCTTCACATCATGCTGAGGAATATTGTGTTACACTTTAGGTCTCCCTGAGCAGTTTGATTCTTTACACATTTTAGCTCAATGTCCTCTAGTAGACCAAAGTGTGCTTATCTCACAACATGCTGGACATGTTTTTGCCCTGCGTAGCAGCCACATCTTAAACATGATTTATAGATACATGCATACATCTCAAGCATAACTACAGAAAGTGTTCAGAGTATGGTGAGTGAAAATGTTCCCATTCCCAGAAGGATCAAGAAACAATGGATATTATCTTAAGACAATTGGCAATGGGGCCATGAGAAAAACTGTTTTTACTTAGCGAATGGTTGGGGTCTGGAATGCATTGCGTGAGAATATGGTAGAGGCAGATTAAACTATAGTTTTCCAAAAGGAATAAAAAAATGGATCTGGACAAATAAAATATCCAGAGCTACTGGGAAGAAAGAGGAGAGAGAGACTGAATATGTTACACATGCAGAAAGCAGGCACAGACATGATAGGCCAAATGGCCTCCTTCTGTTCTGTAATAATTTTATGATCTGACCTTTTGTCGATGTGTTGTTTATTTTAATTAACTCCCCTTCATGTGGATAATAAGTAACTTCCTTCTACCCTCCATGTTTTTGTTCGTACTTGCGAAAATATTGCAGCTAATACTGTTCCTCCTTCAATATGTCCAAGGACAGTTTTGAACCTCCATTAGAGAATTGGTTAAGGAGCTGTCTCACATTTCAGGAGTTTCCATGATGTTGGTTGCATATCAGCAAGTTCCATTTTATGGAGGTTTTTATGTGCAGCGAATATTTGGCTAGAGTCTGTAAAGCACATTAACACATTAACCCTCTACCCTGACTGAGTGGCAGTTTTAAACAGAAACTAGCCATTGCAATCAAGCAGTTTTCTTTCCTATTTTGATGGGGGTTATAAGGTTAATCAAGGTAACATTGAACTGCAGCAACCATGACAGCAAGCTTGAGGACAAAAGTTAAAAATATACTGAAACATGCACATTATATTGAGGGAGAAAGATTGATTGACTTTTTTATAATATCCAAAGCTTGGAAAGAAATAATTTGTTGGATTGTCGATGAATCGAAAAGAGTTGTGGTGCTATGAGTAAGTAGTGTCTAACTAGAACCCTGCTGATGACCACATCAATTTTAACATTATGCTGCTTTAACTTATAATTAAATAATTTATAAATGGACCCCTTTTATTAATTATTACAAAGGCGAAAGGAGCAGCATATTCTGTTCTTGGACTCTCTGTTCATTTTTAGTACTGCTCCAGCTCCCAATTCCTTTAGTCCTGGCTCTGAAGGGCCATGTGGCTGCCAAATTTGCTGTGCAATATCTATATTCTCAGGTCCAAAATGATGTTCTCCCTGCACATATACAATTCTATTGCATCCACAATAGGTGCCATTTTGGTAACAGCATTAGAGAAGGTGCAGGCAATCTGGGCTGGAGGTCCATTCGAGCCCAAATCTCAGGGTTTGTCAAGATGACATTGACAGAGGCTGTGAAGGTTGTGACCCTGATCATTAACTTTTATGCACATGCTTCTTTCTAGGGTGGAAGAGGTGGCTTTAGCAACATCACCCAATTTGCCATCTGCTGTTGCAATTAAGGTGTTTATTGAGCTGTACAGGAAGTTGACCACAATTAATTTTAAGTTGCCTAGGCTAATAGACAGAAGTGCAACTGATTTTGCAAGGATAAGAGACTTTCCAAGACAGGAAGATACAATTTAATACCTATATAATGCTTATGGGTGCTCAGTGCATATCTGGAATGTGACCAGACCACAATAATCAATGCATAATGTAAGTCAGTCTCTGATCATGATGCCTTTATTCTACACCATCCTGCTGTACCATCTGCAGAGGGGCAAAATAACAAGAGTAGGTAGACAGACAAATGCCAGGCAATAATCATCTCTAATCAAAGACAATTGAACCATCACCTTTTGACATTCAATGATGTTACCATCATTGAAACCCCATCATCTGCATCATGGGGGTCACCATTTACCAGAAACTGAACTGGACACACCATATAAATGGTGGCTCCAAGAGCAGGTCAGAGGCTAGGAATCCTATAACATGTAACTCACCTCTTGACTCCTTTGAATCCTCCCACTTCCTCCAGACCAAAGGGGTAGCCATGGGCACACGTATCGGCCCCAGCTATGCCTGTCTCTTTGTTGGCTACGTAGAACAGTTGATCTTCCGTAATTACACTGGCACCACTCCCCATCTCTTCCTCCGCTACATTGATGACTGCATTGGCGCCACTTGGTGCACCCGCGAGGAGGTTGAGCAATTCATCAACTTCACCAACACATTCCACCCTGACCTTAAATTTACCTGGACCATCTCTGACACCTCCCTCCCCTTCCTGGACCTCTCCATCTCCATCAGTGACGACCGACTTGACACTGACATTTTCTAC
>NC_057729.1:43326460-43334431 GCF_004010195.1 Chiloscyllium plagiosum | reverse complement strand
ACTCTCTCCCCACCCCCACCCTCCTCTAGCTTATCTCTCCACGCTTCAGGCTCTCTGCCTTTATTCCTGATGAAGGGCTTTTGCCCGAAACGTCGATTTTGCCTGTCCTCGGATTTTGCCTATCCTCGGATGCTGCCTGAATTGCTGTGCTCTTCCAGCACCACTAATCCAGAATCTGGTTTCCAGCATCTGCAGTCATTGTTTTTACCTCTTGACTCCCAAAGCCTGTCCATCAACTACAAAGCACAAGTCAGGAGTGTGAGAGAATACCTCTCACTTGACTGGATGGGTGCAGCTCCAACAATGTTCAAGAAGCCTGACACCATCTAGGACAAGCAGTCCACAAATATCCATTCCCATCACTATCAATGCTCATCAGCAGCAGTCTGTACCATCCATAAGATATACTGCAGAAATTCACCAAGGCTCCTAAGACAGCACCTTCCCAACCCACGATCCTACTGCCATCTAGAAGGACAGGGGCATTAGATAGATGTGAACACCACCACCTGCAAGGTCCTCTTGAGACCACTTACTATCCAAACTTGCAAATACATTGCCGTTCCTCAAGTGGCGTTGGGTCAAAATCTTGGAACTCCCTCCCTTGTGGCATTGTGGGTGTACCTATAGCACATGGACTGCAGTGGTTCATGAAGGCAACTCATCTCACTTCTGCAAAGGCAACTCGGGATGGGCAAAACATGCTGGCTCAGTCAGCGGTGCTCATGTCCCACAAATGAATAATAGAAAATGTCACAATTGTCTTGGTGTTCCCTCAGATGGTTGACTGTTACAACTGTATTTTTAATTATACCCTTATCAGAATATTGCTATCGTATTGTATGCAGCATGAGGGTTACTTATTTTATTGTTCTTCATTAGAGTCATTCTTCACATACTTTGTAATGATTTTTGCATCATTCAAAATTACAAAACCAAAAAGGTCAGGATAAAACATACTTTGACAAATGAAGAGTATAATTTTATAAAGGGCCTGAACAGTGTAGGCTATGATGAGAAAAGTGCAACTGTATTAACTACATATCTTGCCTCATTATTATATTGTTTTCTATTGACCATCCACTGCAAGCTAACTGGACAATGAGAATTCATGTCATGAAGTCAGAGCAATTACCTGGTGATTTCAGCTCACCTCTTGCTCCAATGGACCTTCATGTTGGACACCCAGCACAAACATCTCAGGGCGCATTGCATGAGCACCAGCTACATGTATTCCACATCCACATACATTGGCATCTGACATATGCCAACCTCTAAGAACCCTCATGGCACACCTCTGATCCACTTACAGCACACTTCTCGACATTTGACCCTGGGATAAGCAGCTAACCACATATCCTTAAGATTCCCTATTTCCGCCACCATTAAATCGCATGTTGAATTTCCTTGAATATAATTCATCCTTGGACTCAGCTCTTCTGCTACTGAAAGCCTCATCCAAGCCTTTGTTACTTCCAGAGGTGGCTATTTCTATCACACTCCTCACTGATCTCCCACATGCTACCCTCTGTAAACTTGAGGTCATCACAACATCTGCTGCCCATGTCTTAACTTGCTCTACAAGTCGTCAACCCTGTCCTGATGGACCTATTAATAATGCTTCAATTAATAATACCCGATTAATAATGCCTCAATTTTAAAATTATATTTCTTATTTTCAGATTCCTTTTTAGCATTGCCACCTGTAATATCCCACCACCCCCAAGTGCTTCTCTAATTCCAACCTTTTGAAAATCCCTGACATTAACTCCTGTACTACTAGTGGCTGTGCCTTGATTTGCCTGGGTTCTAATCTCATGAATTCCTTCCCTCCACCTTGCTTTCCTGATTCAGAAATTCCTTAAAACAGAGTTCTTTGACACAGTTTTTTTTCATTTGATTTAATACTTCCTTATCTGGCTTGGTATCATACTTTTTGTAGTAATGGCTCTGTGAAATGGTTTGTGGTGTTTTATTATATTGAAGGTGCACTCTAAGTTGTTGCTGAGTCTATCAGATGAGGTGGACTCAGAACTGATCATTAGGGTAGAAATTAGGGAAAGGAACAGGCTCAGCTAATGGCAAAGTTAACTAGTCAACTACACGACTACACTTACAAGTCTAAGCTTTAGCTGCTTGGACAGGACACAATAAGACACCTCATCCAAAGGATCATTGATATTGTTGAAACACGAAAAGAAATGAAATAAAAGAATTTGGATTAGTTGCTGGCACCATATGAGTGAATTCACAGCTGCTGTTTCAAGACTGCATTATTGACCAAGTCTGTCTGAAGCTTGAAATCTTGATTATACCGGTACTTGGACACACCTGGTTTACTCCACATATCACTGAAATGAGAATGTGAGCTTCCCTGTGTTTTCTCAACAGTCAGAACAAAGAAAGTTCAGGGAAAAAAGACAGTGGAGTCTGGGCAGTTGAAAGTACAAGATATCTAACAGATGAAATGTACATCATTACAGACACAGAAATCCTTTGTGAATGTACTAGCGAAACAATATATAATTTTCTAATCCTGGTGTTAAAAATACTGTCTTTTAAAGAACACATAATGTTACTAATGTGTACCATGACTAATGTAAAAATGCAGGATGAAAGAAGCGCAGAAATTTATCACTTGAGAACTGCTTTCGAAATGCTTTGATAACAGCTAATGTGTAGGTGGGAATTCTTGTTGGTCTAATCTGATACCCATCTCTTTTCTTGTTTTATGATTAGCAACAATAAAACATGGAAACCCTTTCCTGAGCAGTTGTTAGCAGGAATGAAACGATTCTATGGTTGTGCTGTTCTATTAAATACATAATGGACAAAACTAAGGAGCGTGCTTTATACCCGTGTTCTTGAGAATATGTGAAATCAATGTTGATTCATTGGAATTGCTTCAGTGGTGTTCCAACAGAATGATCTACCTGTTTCAAGCATATTGTGCCTGCATGCTATTCAGTGTTATATGAAGAGGCCCACCAAGAAGTGTAAACAAACTGGGCGGCAGAAAAGTAAAGTGAGGTAGGGTCCACAGTAGAACAATTATACAATGTGAATGAGGCTTCGTCTATACCCAGAGTTGCCTGTGTACTTCAGTACCTTCCAGGGTCCTGCCATCCATAGTACAATCCCTTGCCTTTCTTTCCCCTTCCAAGTGCTTAACTTCACATTTGTCTGGGTTGAATTCCATTTGTCGCTGCTCTTGTCAGCAGACCAACCCATTGATATTCTCCTGCAGTTTACAGCCACCCTTCTCATTATTTATTACTTGATTATTTTTGTGACATCCAAATTTTTTAATCAGACCCTTATGCTTAAGTCAAAACCATTAATGGACAATTCAAGCATCAAGGGACCCAGTCCCAAGCCCTATAGAACCCCACTGGAACTCAGAAACATCCCTCTATCATTACCCTCTGTTCCCAATCTCTCAACCAATTTTAGATCCACGTGCCTCAGATCCCATGGGCTCTTACTTTCTTGACCAGTCTGCCAATGATGGACCTTATCAAAAGCTTTGCTAAAGTCCAATAAGTCACATCAAATGCATTACCTTCATCATTACTCTTGATTACCTCCTTAAAAAAATACAATCAAATTTGTCAAACACAGCCTTCCCTTAACAAATCCCAAATAAACCCTCTTCTCTCCAAGTGCAGACATACTCTGTCCCTTAGAATTGTTCCTAAACTTTCCTAAAACAAAGGTTAGATTGAGTCATTGAGTTTTACAACACAGAAAAAGAATCTTTAGCACATTAGGTCTGTGCTGGTCAAAAACAAACACCTAATTATTCGAATCCCATTTTCTGGTATTTGGCCCATAGCCTTGCATACCTTCGTATTGCAAATATCCTTTAAATGTTGTGAGGGTTTCTGCCTCGACTACGCTTACAGACAGTATTCCAGATTTCCACCATCCTCTGAGTGAAAAAAGAAAATTTCCTTCCATCCCCATTAAATCTCCTGCCCCTTTTCTTACATTGATGTCCCCCTGGATATTGATTCCTTGATCAAGAGGAACATTTCCTGGTCTATCCCTTCCACTTCTTTATAATAATGGGACAACGATGGCAGTCTTCTAGTTCCCTGCCAACTTCCCTGTGGCCAGGCAGGATTTGAAAATTTACTGCCAGGGCCCTGGTATCGCCTTCCTTGATCCTCAAAAGCCTCAACAATCTAGGTTTGCAGATTTATCCACAGTTATAGCTGATAAACCCTCTCTCTGTGTTAATTTCTTCTCATACTTCACAGTCCTGCATCCTGATGTCTGTACCTGCATCATCCTTTTCCATTGTGAAGACTGGCGCAAAATTGAGGACTGTACTCACATCTTCTGGGTCCACACACAGGTTACCTCTATGGTCACTCATGGGCCCTACTCTTTCCTTTGTCATTATCTTGCTCCATATATAATTTTTAAAAACCTGTGAGTTTGCTTTTGTTCTAGCCACCACTGCATTCACGTGTACTCTCTTTGCTTTCCTATTTTCCTGGGATTAGAATAGTTAGGTCTGTTTTCGATCAATGCAGACTTGATGGACTAAAAGGCCTTTTAATTTCTTGTTAAGCCCCCACACCCTTCACATTTTCTACTTCTTTGGGATCTCTGTCACATTGAACCCTAGGTATCTGCCATAAAATTCACTTTTTTCTTAATCTTAGCTTTTACATCTCTTGACATCCAGGATTATCCGGTCTTGGTCCTATCCTTTGTCTTTTCAAGTATGTATTTGTTCATTCCTCTCGCGATTTTCTCCTTGAAATTTCCCTTGCCAAACTCACTTCTTTCTTACCTAGTTTATGTTACCTCTGACTTTCAGTCTCACTTACTCACAGTTTATAACCAAATTCCATTTAGGTTTCTCTTCCGCTGAACTACTTAACAGGATACCATCCTCCTGCCAGTCTAGTTTAAATCTGTACCAATAGCATTGGCAAACGTGCCTCCCCCTCCTCCTCCCCCCCCTCCCACCCTGAGGATATCATTGATGCTAACTTTTGGATAGTGGTCCCATGGCTGAGTGCATTGCAGTCTATGCCAGTGGCGCCAAGGGCCAGCCCAGGACCAGGCCAAAGGAGAGTGAGTGCAAGATGGAGGTCATGAGAGGGGGAAGTAGGAAGGGGGGGAAGGAAGTCATGAGCTAGGGTAATGGCGGCTCTCAGTAGGCTCTACTTGCAAACACTATGCCTTTTAATCAGAGACTGCCTTTGAACATGAGGGAACCTGTCCCAGAGCCCATAAGCAAACCTAATATGATCTACGTTTCCTGCATGGTGAGTCTCCTGTCGGACAGTCACTGCCCATTTATGATTTGGAGATGCCGGTGTTGGACTGGAGTGTACAAAGTTAAAAATCACACAACACCAGGTCATAGACCAACAGGTTTAATTAGAAGCACTAGCTTTCGGAGTACTGCTCCTTCATCAGGTGATCAACCACCTAATGAAGGAGCAGTGCTCCGAAAGCTAGTGCTTCTAATTATACCTGTTGGTCTATAACCTGGTGTTGTGTGATTTTTAACTTTGTACACCCCATTTAAGGGCCTTGATTGGTGGTAGCGTGGGAAAGTTATCTCTGAGAAGTCCCAACCTAGATTTAATTTGGAGCAGAGTCAAGGGCATGGCAGGGTCCTCTCCGCTACCTGATTGCCTACTAAAATGCCCCTTGCCTCAGTTTGGGAAGGGCATTAAATTCCACACCTCCCCCCACTTTGCTTTGTGATTATACCAAATGAATGTTATGTTCCTCTGAAACTTTCTTTTCCCACTTTTATTATGTCATTAATCTATTTAATTTAAATGAATTAACACCTCAGTTAAATTGTGGAGAGAGGAATTTCAAACAAATAATTAAAGTGTTAAGATGATATTGTCCGACTGTGTAGTTAAACTTCCTGATGAGGGGTCTGTTTCTCATTTGACATAGACAGCCTACTGAGCGTTTCCAACTTTTTTTTTGGATTCCAGATTTAGACCATCTGCAACGTTATTTTGTTACTCAAGATAATAAGCCGACTTGATATGAGGACTCATATGAAATGCTGCTAATACATCAACAGAAAATTGCTAGTCAGAAAGCTTTGAAACTTATTTCCTTTAATCGTTATATTTGTGTGAAAGAACTGATAACAGTACTTTGTGCCGAGATGAGTTAATACACAAAAAAATGTGCTTTGTACTGACTACAAGAAACATGAATGAAAGCTGTGCAATCGAAATTGAATGGTGTGATAAAACTCTTGTTATGACTCTGCTGCAATCTTTAGACAGACGCTGACTGGATACTTTCGATCACGTCTATTCTTACTAGGAAACAAGATAAATTTTCAACAAGCCTTGAATGGCTGCTCATAAATTGGCTTTCTCTAATCTGTCTCTTCCTCTTGTGATAGTACTGATTACTGCTGGGCTTTGGTTCCACAAGTAACAGACTCCCTCTGAAACTCCGAGCAAGTGATCATTTTTCACATGCGAGGCTGGAGAGTAAATGCCAATCATTTAAGTAAGGGAGGCTTACTGCCAGAATTGATCACATCTTCATTGAGTCATCTTCCCCTGATTAATTTTCCCACTAAACTGAGACAAAGGGTGAGCTTGTAGTGTGTATAGCTCACTTGCATGTTTTTGTTATCATGTTGGCCCAGTTGCGAGTTGACTTTCACATTTTATTTTAAGTTTTTAATCTTTTGGTCCCTTTTCTCTCTCTCTCTCTGTGCATATAATCAAACCGTCTGCAGTGAGCTGGTGGTTTTAACCAGAGCACCAAAGAACGCCCTCTTTTTAAGACTATGCCTGGTGGTTCCTCAAATTCCAGATGGGAAAGTGGAGGTAAATCGTTATCAAGTACAAGCTTTGCAACATTTTGTTTATTTTTATCTTACAGGCAGGTCAGTTGTGAAAGTGTCAATCTGTTCAGCCATGTACTTCACATAAAATAAATTGGTTTTCTGGTTTACAATCCACCTTATTTTACCACAGTGCCATCAGACCATATCCTTCAATTAAAACAGATGATATGGTAATTTATTTCATTGTTTATGGGACTTTGCATTGTATAAGTCGTTTGCTAGTCTATAACCCACTCTTAACAATGTTTAATGTCCCTTTGCTGTTTCTGACTTCCACCCAAACAGATTTTATATCCAGTTCATCTTATCTCTCACTGAGGCAGCTGGGTGTAGTCATAATGTCATTGGTGTAGTAATCTAGAATCTTAGACTAGTATTCTGAGGCATGCATTTGAGTCCCAGCATGCCTGATGGTACAATTTTAATTCAGTAGAAAATCTGAAATTAAAAGCTAGTCTCATGGTGATCATACAAACACTACTGTTTTTGAAAGAAGAAAATCTGCCATCCTTGCATGGTCTAGCCTAAACATATGACTCTGGGCCCATAGTAATTGACTCTTAACTGCCCTCTTAATTGGCCCCACAGGCCATTCAGTTCAAGGGCAATTAGGAATAGGCAATAAGCATTGATGCAGTCAGGAATGACCACATCATGAATGAACACCATAGCAAACAGATCCTAGCCTTTTTAATCAGCATTAACCAATCTCCTTTTCCTTCTTGGAGAAAGTGAGGGCTGCAGATGCTGGAGATCAGAGCTGACAATGTGTTGCTGGAAAAGCGCAGCAGGTCAGGCAGCATCCAAGGAGCAGGAGAATCGACGTTTCAGGCATGAGCCCTTCTTCAGGAATGAGGAAAGTGTGTCCAGCAGGCTAAGATAAAAGGTAGGGAGGAGGGACTTGGGGGGAGGGGCGAGGAAATGCGAGAGGTGGAGGGAGGCCAAGGTGAGGGTGATAGGCCGGACTGGGGTGGGGGCGGAGAGGTCAGGAAGAAGATTGCAGGTTAGGAAGGCGGTGCTGAGTTCGAGGGATTTGACTGAGACAAGGTGGGGAGAGGGGAAATGAGGAAACTGGAGAAATCTGAGTTCATCCCTTGTGGTTGGAGGGTTCC
>NC_057729.1:43315540-43325243 GCF_004010195.1 Chiloscyllium plagiosum | reverse complement strand
CTTTTATCTTAGCCTGTTGGATACACTTTCCTCATTCCTGAAGAAGGGCTCATGCCCGAAACGTCGATTCTCCTGCTCCTTGGATGCTGCCTGACCTGCTGCGCTTTTCCAGCAACCCATTTTCAGCTTCTTTTCCTTCTTGCCTATTTGTCCTAAATATGGAATGTCCTTTACTTGCAGCCATATGTCTGTAGTATTAGTTCAATCACAACGTTTTACTTCTACACACATTATCAATTCATCTACTTTGTTGTCATTGCTGTGTGCATTCAGATCGAGTTTTAACATTACAGTCAGTTCTGCTACAATGCGGTAGTTCCATTCACGTGCAATCCCGTGTTATAAGAAAATTGTGTAATAGCAGCATCATTTAAACTAATGAGGCGGGAATCGTATAATAACCAATACACGCTTTAAAACTTCGCACTTTAGAAACAGTGTCCCCAATTTGTCAATCGCGTTATAGTGAATTCGTGTTAATGATAGGTGCATTATAGCAGAACGACTTGTATTCTGTAATTTGATCTGAGCTGAATCTAGAATTTGTTTCTGTTGCTTTTCACATGATTTTCCAGCTTTTCAATTTCATGTAACCAGCTTTACTTTTTATTGTACGTGTATTTTCACTTAGGTTCCTATCCTTTGACAAGCTGGTTAAAACCCTCACCCTACCAAATCACCCCCTGGAAATAATGGACCCAGTTCTCTTAAGATGTATCCCAGGCTCCAAGTACGTGTCCCACCTGCTCCAGAACTGGTCCCAATCTTCCTGAAATCTAAAACTCTCCCTTCTGCATCATTTTGCCAGCCAAGCATTCATTTCCTTCATTGTCCTATATCTATATGATACAGGAGGCAGTCCTGAGATTAATGCCATGGAGGTTCCGGTTTTCAGTCTCTTGCCTATCTCCCTAAATTCCATTTTCAGGATTTTAATCCTGTTTCTACCTACATTGTGGTGGTAATGTGGACCACAATCAATGGCTCTTCACCCTCCCTCCATTCTATGAGACCCTTGGCCCGAGACCAGGAAGGCAACGTACCAGACAGGAGTCATGGCTATCTCCACAGAAATGCCTATATTTACCTTTAACAATTGAAGCACCTACCACTATTGCCCTTCCATTTTTCTACCCATACCTCTACCCGAGCAGCTTAGCCACTTACAGTGCTAAAAGCATGGCTCCCATTACATTCGTTCGATACACCAGTATTCAAAACAGAAAGCTGGTTGGTGAGTGAGATAGATGCAGTGGACTCTTGCACTACTTACTGCCTAATGGGCACCCCTTCCCTCTCTATTTGTCTGGTCTTAATCTGCAGTATGACCACTTTATTAAATGTGCTGTCCATATAGTTCTCAGCTTTGCATGTGCACCACAGTGACTCCAGTCCCCATCTGGGTTCCAAAATAGGGAATACAAGCCTTTGCAGCTGGAAACACTTTTTGCATGTGTGATTTTTTTTAGGCCACATGAAGTGTTCACATTGGCACAGCCAGTGAAGAAGGAGGTTTCAAACACCACACTTGAGAGCTTTATTTGATCATTTGCAATGCAACAATATAAATAAAGGAATGTTGCATTATGGAAGTTGAAAAATCTTACTAATGTCGAAGAGCAACCAGCCCCGGGGACAGTGTGTGTGCAGACACTACACCTCAAGATATTCTGTACTGGCTCCCAATGTGCAAGCTTAAAACACAGCATTTCTGAAGAGCTGCCATTGCAGGAAAGGAACACAGCAGCCATGGTAGTATATAATAAAACACGCAGTGCAAAGCTAGTTTTTGCAATGTGCTCTGCAGTTCCCTTTCCTGAAGATGAAGAAATGAATAAAGTTAGAATTGGCCACCCTTTCTTTCTTGCTTTTTTTAGTAAAGGTCAGACCTTCGAAGTAAACAGATTTTTCAGCATGTGAACACAAAACAGTAACATTAGAAAAAGAATGATACATAACACTTTAGAATAACTTACTGTGTGCAAGTTACAGGTGTGCCTGACAGCTACAATTTTTCAAATATGAGTTGAACTCTCAAAAAAAAATCTTGCCTTGAGGTTACACATTGATGAATGACAGAGAAAACAACAAGGGCTTCACTTCTGAAAGATTAATGCTCGAACCATGGGTTAGGACAGCTCTGCTTCTCATTTTTCAAGTACACAGGACTTTCCAATAGTATCATTTTGCTTTGATTTTTTTAATATAAAGGTTGTTTGTCTTCAGAAAAAAAAGTCTTTGAAAATGTACAATAAGAAAAGCTCAATGTTCTCTTTACTTTTAGTATAATATTTAGTTACCTACTGAATTTAATCTTGGGCATTGAAACATGTTTCATGGGAATGAGATTGTTGCTAGATGTCATAGAATGTCACATGTAAATGACTTCCTTTAATGAGGTAAGAGTTGACGCCACAGTGAAATCATTCCAACATTATGATAAAGTAAATATGTGCCTTTACAAACATTATATATAACACACTCTAGTGATATTTTGAAGGCAATACTAAATTCAAAGCAAGGTGAATTTGTGTAGTTTGTTGTGAGCACTCATAATTTGACTTTTTTCTCTAATTGACATCGTGAGGTGTTTTTCCTCTATCCTTTTACTTGTCCCATCTGAATATAATGAAACATTCTGGTATATTTTGTTAGATTAATTAATTATTTATTTTATTTTCAGGGTAGCACGGTGGCTCAGTGGTTAGCACTGCTGCCTCACAGCACCAGAGCCCCAGGTTCGATTCCAGCCTCGGGCGACTGTCTGTGTGGATTTCTTCCCACAATCCAAAGATGTGCAGGTCAGGTGAATTGGCCATGCTAAATTGCCTATAGTGTTAGGTGCATTAGTCAGGGGGAATGGGTCTGAGTGGGTTGCTCTTCGGGGGATCAGTGTTGGGCCGAAGGGCCTGTTTCCACACTGTAGGTAATCTACTCTAAAAAACTTATACAAGGTGACTGTTTTTCATGAATAAGCCCAGACTGTGAGTGTTATCAGCTCATTCCATCATGGGAGACATCATATTCAGGTTTAGTTATCATATTGCCATTGTAAGGAAGGTGCGTGTGAGACTGGGAAATTGGGCAAAGATCCCTTTTCTTGAATTTCTGCTTGATTGTTCTGTGCTTGACCATCCAGCCAGCAATTTTGCTGACCCTAACAGCTTTTGCGCAAAGTTTGCAAAATTGCACTAAAGCCTAATGAAGTCCAGGCTTCCTAATGGAGCAATTCTCCAATATTTGCATTGCTACTATGCTAAGAACTCAGTTTGTTCACTTAATATAAGCAATAAAGAGCAAGTACATTCTTGCCTGTGAGGAAGTGATTAGCAAGAACCCAAGAACAAAAGTTTGGACCCAAAGTATACAGGCTTTATATTAAAAGCTATGTAGAGTGAATGCAGCAGTTCTGAAATACAAACAGAAAGAGCTGGAGAAAGTTTGCAGGTCTGGCAGACTCTTTGGAGAGAAACAGTGTTTCTTTAGAAACAGAATTAACACTGACTCACTTTGAGTTCCTGAAGAAGAGTCACATTTGTTTTGGAACAGTAGCTCAATTTCTCTTTCACAGATGTTACTAGATCTGCTAATGTATTTTATTTAATATTTACAACACAGTTTGTATACTAAACACTGGCTGGTCTATTAGACTTCTGTCGGTAACAGATTCACGATATGGGGTGAGGGGCAGAGGTCACAGCATGAGTACGTGATCCATATGTTGTGGAGAGATACATCCACAGAAAATTAAATGGGTTCTACATAGATCTAACGAGATAGACTTTTCCATATACAAGAGGAAGCTTGATTATCCGGCATTCGATTATCTGAGTTTCAGATTATCCGAACAAGATCGAAAGGTCCTGACGCTTGGCTAAACTGTGTTATCCGGCATTCGATTATCCAAACAAAATACTCCCCACTCATGTCATTTAGATAATTGAGGTTCCTCTGTATCTGTGCCTGTAGTTATGGGTTGTCACTGGTCTGGGTCACACAAACTCTGATATATTACATACCCCTTGCTATAAACATAAATATCGCCCACACTTTAATATTATTATATCACACAACCATCACTGTAGCTCTGTCTAAAACACTTATATTCATGTGGACAATCATGTAAAATAACCATAAGTTTTATAACTCCTTTCTGATGACACCTTAGTTGTCATATTTTACTGAAGGCAGCTTTGGAATAGCAAAGGGCCGACTGATAAATTATTGAGGAGGTGCATGACAATTTCATTTATATCTTCATTTCAAAAGAGAAGTTTAACATTCATGTTCTTTCTGTACATTTCGGCTGCAAGATACATGACTGAAGGGGGAATGTGGATATACCTGAGATTCTTAAACCATTAGCTATTTTTTTGGAATGATTATAATTGGTTTCAATGTTGGAACAAGAGAAAATATCTCAATGTCTTTCACTGAATAGAATTACAGTAAGGGTTATGTGTGACATTGTGTGAGAATTAAAAATAGAAACTTGCTGAAACTGATTATATCCCACATCTCTCACTAAGACGTTGACAAACCTTAGTAAACTGAAATCCTTTCTATTTCATAACATGTGGGAACATGTGTCTATATATTACTTTTACAGAGAGGACATTTATTTTTAATCCTCTGACCACTAGTTAACACACATCTGAAATTAAAACTGAAAATCTGATTCTTATGTGGTACTGAACTGATATTGTTTGATTGCTCATTGGATGCTTGTGTCAGACAGGATTCCTGCTGGTTAGATATATACTTTCTCCTTTTTTAAGTGACACATCAGCATTTAAAGGTTCCTAAATGAAACAACTTTGGGGAGGTGAAGCCAGTTTCTAATAATCCTGAACACATAGTACAACTCAGTTCTTTATTGTAGATCAATTGATAATACCACTGCAGAATAGTTCACTGTTCCAGCTAACTGCAAAGGAAATAGAAACATTCCTCTGATGTCGTAGACTGTTCTGGTTCAGCATTTTGATGTATTATCAAAACAACATAGAACATGCTTTACATCGCCCATGCTACACCTTACTTGGATGTAGTTTCCTTGTAAAGTACGTGGCTACTGATTTAAAACTCTTCCAAGTTTCCAAGGTGACTTAGTTATCTTAATGAGGGGTGGCATAGTGGCTCAGTGGTTAGCACAGTTGCCTCACAGTGTCAGGGACCTGGGTTCGATTCCAGCCTTGGTTGACTGCCTGTGTGGAATTTGCACATTCTCCCTGTGTCTGCATGGGTTTCCTCTGGGTACTTTGGTTTCCTCCTACAGATTAGGTGAATTGACCATAGTGTCCAGGAATGTGCAGGTGAGGTGAGTTAGCCATGGGGAATACAAGGCTAGGGGGTGGGTATGGACTTGGTGGGCCAAATGGCCTGTTTCCACACTGTAGAGATTCTATGAATAATATTAATTTTTTTTTTTGAAAAAGCATATTTTGGATCTCTAACAAATACTAAGTACCTTTAATGTTTCTATGTTAGAAGTGCAATTACGTAATGGCCATTACAATTTCTGAATTTCAGAATGTTTATTGATCACTGTCTTCTAAAGCACTAGCACCTAGGGCAACTTTGGTGGTTTGATGACAGAAGTGAACCATGTCTTCAAATAAATAGTACATATAAATAGGCTGCCAGGAAAAAAATAAACTAACTAAAAATTATGAAAACAATGTTGTTTCGAACAAAATCCAAATCCAAGTGTAAGTTAGAACAGATCAAATCAGATCTAACTAAATCTGATGCCTTGTAAACTTATGGGATTAATGGCCATGTGTAATGAAATACAACTATGAGATGGGCTCCCAGTTCAATGTGTACTTTCAGCTCTGTATCTGATATCCAATATGCATCATTCAGCCTGATTTGATAATCAAACTAAATACTTTTGTTTCAATAATTAACCTTTTGAATTTAACTAAAATCTAATCTTTCTTCAATAAGGACGCAGATAAGACAGTCAACTCATTTTTAGTGATTACTGAAACTCATGAGTTGAGCAAAAGTTGTAAAGCTTCACAATAATATATTCCCTCCATTTTCCCATTTCTACTTAAATTGTAGAACTAATTTGTACATTTACAAAGAATCTACTTTTTCGCAGATTCAAATGATCATCTACTGACTTAATCTGTTAACTCTCATTTTTTTAAAATTTAAAAATGAACATGACGTATATTGTGAAATCCAAAAATAATTCAATTTAACAGGATTTTTTTTTGGCATGGAAGAAGTTGAATCCTGGGATGTTCATTTGTGTGCAGAAAAGGCATGTTTCTTGACTTTGATTTAGTTTGGAGCCTGCGATGTGCCTGCTGGGGAGTTCTACACTGAGTGATCGAGGTAGGGAAACATTTTAATGGCCATAAGACACATTTTCTGCTATTCATGGGTAAAATTGCTTTCCTTCTCTCAGGGATTGATTGGGTGTAAAATAGGGTGCTATTTGATTCTCCCACACCATCACGTGTCTCACTTAACGCAGCCTCCACTAAACTGGTTCAAGATGATCCTCAAAGCATCTCTGAACAGCTCAAACATTCCCACTGAAGCATGGTGACCAACCAAAGTGGGAGAAGGCTCATTCAGGAAAACACTGAACCTGCTGAACATTGTTGGCCATGTGCAGAGCAAAGCCAAGGTAGGAGACAGAGCATAAAAACTTCCAAACAATTCATCCAACTGCATTTCAGACATTGCCTGACCGTTGTGTGACAGAGACTGCAGATCCTGCACTGGACTTGATCAACCATCTTCAAACTCATCGAATCAGAGTGGAAGCATGTCATCTGTCAGCTTGAGGCACTGCATAAGAAGGATGAAAGTTTGCAATTGTTATCAAATTTAAGTTTACACAGTATTAATTTAATATTTAATGATTTGTTTCATTTTTACTTCAGCTTGGAATGCACTGTACTGTACATGTATACTGAAAATGTGTTGCTGGAAAAGCGCAGCAGGTCAGGCAGCATCCAAGGAGCAGGAGAATCGACGTTTCGGGCATGAGCCTTTCTTCAGGAAGGTACATGTATACAACAAGATCCCTACCTCATACATGTATTTTCTGTGCAAGAAATGCCCAAAGGAACCTAACTTCAGCTTTATCATTGATTCCTATGGAAACCTACGATTTACCTACAGTTACGTAATTTAAATTTGTGACTTTAAAGCACACAACTACAACTTGATTGCAATACTCTTTGTGAATTAATTCAAAGCTGACTAAAGATTGGATTCAGGTCTCCTCCTTCACCTACTGGCTGCAAAACGTTTAACACTCACTGCTTGTCCAATATCGACACGGGCAATTCTTCTGAAAGAAGATTCTGATCAGGGCTCCTTCAGAAATGTAGAGGTATACATACATTCTGAGAGTTTCTTTGTAGTATAGATCTGTCGGGGAAGGCAAAACACGTTCCCCACCCCCTTTCCTGAGCAGTGAGCTGTCATATTCTGGAATTTAAGTTCCAGAATCACAAGAAAGTACTGACAAACAGAAATGTAAAAGGGTTAGATTACATTACAGTGTGGAAACAGGCCCTTCAGCCCAACAAGTCCACACCGACCCGCCGAAGCGCAACCCACCCATACCCCTGCATTTACCCCTTACCTAAGGCTACGGACAATTTAGCATGGCCAATTCACCTGACCTGCACATCTTTGGACTGTGGGAGGAAACCGTAGCACCCGGAGGAAACCCACGCAGACACGGGGAGAACGTGCAAACTCCACACAGTCAGTCGCCTGAGGCGGGAATTGAACCCGGGTCTTAGGCGCTGTGAGGCAGCAGTGCTAACCACTGTGCCACCGTGCCGCCCACGATGTGTGAGGTTATGGTGCCAGGAGTGTAGGGGGCAAGGTACCAGATGTAGAGAGGATGCCAGCTGGTTAAGGTACCAGGTATGTAAAGTATCAGTTGGATATGTTGCCATAAGGTACCAGGTGTCATTGAGTCATAGAGTGATACAGCACGGAAACAGACCCTTTGGTCCAACTCATCCATGCTCCCTAGAGCCTTTTCATTAACTATGTTAGTCCCACCCTGATTTGCCTTCCCAAACTGCAAATCCGTGCATTTATCTAAATTAAATTCCATCTAGCGTTTCTCGGTCCATTGGCTCATCTGATCAAGATCTCGTTGTACTATTAGATAATCTTCTTCACAGTTCACTATACCACCAATTTTGGTGTCATCCGCAACTTACTAACCATACTTCATATATTAACATTCAAACAATTCATATAAATGACAATAACAGTGGACCCAGCATTGATCCTTACGGAACACCGCTGGTCATAGGCCTCCACTCCAAATAAATACCCTCTGTCTCCTACCGTTAAGCCAATTTTGTACCCAATTGGCTATCTCTCTCCGGACCCCATGTGATCTAACCTTATTAATAATCTACCAGGTGGGATCATGTTAAAGGCCTTGCTAAAGTCCATGTGGAAAACGTCTACTGCTCTGCCTTCATCTACTGTATATTCTTAGTAACCTCTTCAAAAATCTTAATCAAATTTGTTAGACATGATTTCCTACTCACAAAGCCATGCTGGCTATCCCCAATCAGTTATTGCCTTTGCAATGCATGCACTGTATATCCTAAAACTCAGAAACCCTCCAGCACTTCCCTCCCTCCTTACCCACTACTGACATCAGATTGACCGGTCTACAGTTTCCCTGGCTTTTCCTTGCAACCTGACAGAACACTTTTTGAAGAAGAGCAAGATAGTTCTCTAACTAACAGATGTCCCTTAAATAATATCACCAGAACAGATGATTTGGCAATTGAATTTATGATTATCTCCAGGAGCTTTCAAGGTGCAAATTGACTGTTGCTTTTGCAACACTGGGTACACTTGGAAAAATGCACAATTGACTGTAAAGTACTTTGGAAAATTCTGAATATACTTTTGGTTTTTACTTTTTGCGTGGAACAAAAACCCTAACCCTTCATCACTGGAAGGAACTGCCATACCATTCATAACTAAGGGAAAAATTGAATATCTTGGCTCTTCAAATTACTGTTATGTAAAAAGGCCAGAGATAGAATTATGTTCAAATAAAATAGCACTTTCTCAGCCAATTGGTGATATCTCTGAATCAGTGATGCGATGTTATAACCATCCCACTACATTTGAGAAGTATTGCTTATTGGGATTTTCATGGCCTAAAAGGCTAGTCAATTGTAACTTGGTTAAAAATCACACAACACTAGGTTATAGTCCAATAGGTTTATTTGGAAGCACTAGCTTTCAGAGCGCTGCTCCTTCATCAGGTGGTTGTGGAGTATAAGACACAGAATTTATAGCAAAAGTTTACAGTGTGATGTAATTGAAATTATATATTGAATAAGACCTGGTTTGTTTGCTAAGTCTTTCATCTTTTAGAACGAACATGTTGATTTCAGTTCTTTCATATGTAAATTACAGAACATTTTAAAAGTTACATTCTCAAGTGAACTTTAACAATTGTTGTCATATTGGCTCAGATAATGCATTAAAGGTGTGAGGTGCCCTGTGTGAGACTGTCTGTGCCACAATGTTCAGACTGATTCTAATTTAAACAACAGACTTACTGAATCTTAAATGGATTCATGCAGTTTTTGAGCAAAATAAAATGTAATTCTGCAAGTACAAATTTGCCCCACAAACTTATATGTGTGTGTGTATGTGTGTGTGGGTGGGTGGGGTG
>NC_057729.1:43271449-43315502 GCF_004010195.1 Chiloscyllium plagiosum | reverse complement strand
TAGGAGCATGTGTGTGTGTGTGTGTAGTGCGGCAGGGTCACCTGTAGTCTGACATGAATCCAATGTCCTGGTTGAGGCCATCCCCATGGGCACCGAACTCGGCTATCAGCCTCTGCTCAGCCACTTGGGGTTATTGCCTATCCTGAAGTCCGCCTTGGAGGATGGTCACCCGAAGGTCCGAAGTCAAATGTGTGGCCAGGTTTAGTACCCATGGGAATGGCCTCAACCAGGACCTTAGGCTCATGTCACCTGTTGGACTATAACCTTGTGTTGTGTGATTTTTAATTTTGTACACCCCAATTAAAACTTAGAATCATAGAGTCATAGAGATGTACAGCATGTAAACAGACCCCTTCAGTCCAACTCGTCCATGCTGACCAGGTATCCCAACCCAATCTAGTCCCACCTGCCAGCACCCGGCCCATATCCCTCCAAACCCTTCCTATTCATGTACCCATCCAGATGCCTTTTAAATGTTGCAATTGTACCAGGCTCCACCACTTTCTCTGGCAGCTTATTCCATACACGTACTGCCTTTTGTGTGAAAAAGTTGTCCCTTAGGTCTCTTTTACATCTTTTCCCTCTCACCCTAAACCTATACCCACTAGTTCTGGACTTCCCGACCCCAGGGAAAAGACCTTGTCTATTTATCCTATCCATGTCCCTCGTAAAACTCTATAAAGGTCACCCCTCAGCCTCCGACGCTCCAGGGAAAACAGCCTCAGCCTGTTCAGTCTTTCCTTATAGCTCAAATCCTCCAACCCTGGCAACATCTTTTTAAATCTTTTCTGAACTCTTTCAAGTTTCACAACATCTTTCCGATAGGAAGGAGACCAGAATTGCACGCAATATTCCAACAGTGGAATAACCAATGTCCTTTACAGCCACAACATGACCTCCCAACTCTTGTACTCAATACTCTGACCAATAAAGGAAAGTATACCAAACGCCTTCTTCATTATCCTATCTACCTACAACTCCACTTTCAAGGAGCTATGAACCTGAACTCCAAGGTCTCCTTGTTCAGCAACACTCCCGAGGACCTTACCATTAAATGTATAAGTTCTGATAAGATTTGCTTTCCCAAAATGCTTCACCTCATATTTATCTGAATTAAACTCCATCTGCCACTTCTCAGCCCATTGGCTCATCTGATCAAGATCCCATTATAATCTGAGATAACCTTCTTTGCTGTCCACTACACCTCCAATTTTGGTGTCATCTGCAAACTTACTAACTATACCTCTTATGCGCACATCCAAATCATTTATATAAACAATGGAAAGTAGTGGATTCAGCACCAATCCTTGTGGCACTCCACTGTCAAAGTGGAGTGCAAGACGTTTCTGTTCAGTCAATGTACCAAGGTATTTGGAGCAAAGGTGGGTATGTGGTTTGAGGTTCAGATTAGTCATGGTCTAACACAGTGATGAAAATGCTTGAAGAGATGAATAACCTACTCTGTCCCCATGTTCCAGTGCCAGTGAAAACGTATGTTGTTAAATATTCAAGTCTCTACCAACATACTAACTCAGTGGATATGAAGGATGTTACTTCTTGGTTTATAGGAATACATTGGCTGAACTGTTGTTCATAGTAATCCTGGTATGGATCAGATTGATAATAACAGCATGAGGTTTGATCTTTCTGCCAGCTGGGGTAGACTGGGGGCCTGTCTCTTTTTTCTACCCCTGGTGGGTTTTGGAGCTGAGTGTTGGACCTGCCGTTGGTCTGAGAATTGATGAAGAATGCTAATCATGGCAGAATAATAAAGATGGAACCATAAGGCATCTATTTCCAATGGCAAATGAGTGACCGATGTTTCTGCTTCAGTTAAGTGGATTGCCAAATTTGTATTGTGTCTGTGTAGCAGCTGCAGTTGTGGATAAAACTAGGGATGTTACACATAACGCTTGAGTTTTGACATATATTGATCTGCAGATAATTAGTTAATTAAATTATAGTTTCAAAATATTGTTGCACTGCAGGTATTGTGATGACTACCATTTGACAGGTGATCGCCTTGGTGTTATGTGAGATGTGGGTTTGTTTAGTGCTGGACTGAAGCTGAGACAAAAGGATGTTTAAAACAACCCTCTTTATTTGATGACGTTGGGCTTTTTATTTCATGCTATAGATGCCAGGGTTGATTTTAACTTTATGCAATGGCATCAAGCAGATGACAGCGAATCACTCAAGTCATATGTTGGTAAAGAAACAACAACAAAAAGTTAACCAAATCCATCTTTCCCCAAACCTTTGCCTCTTTTTGCCTGAAGATTCACTAACCTAATGAGCTCTGATGTTAGATGGCCATTCTTAACGTGTGAGCTCATTGTTGGACTGTGAAGGATGTAAACATCCTGCCTAACCTTGTCCTCACCCAGTAATTACACCAGATATCTTCCATCAGTGGAGAAAGACAGGACCTTTGGTGGTGCCGGGGTGTCACTATTAACAATTTGGATAGGAAACCCTATGCAACTTGGTGGGCGGCACGGTGGCACGGTGGCACAGTGGTTAGCACTGCTGCCTCACAGCGCCAGAGACCCGTGTTCCCGCCTCAGGCGACTGACTGTGTGGAGTTTGCACATTCTCCCCGTGTCTGCGTGGGTTTCCTCCGGGTGCTCCGGTTTCCTCCCACAGTCACAAAGATGTGCAGGTCAGGTGAATTGGCCATGCTAAATTGTCCGTAGTGTTAGGTAAGGGGTAAATATGGGTGGTTGGCGGGTCGGTGTGGACTTGTTGGGCCGAAGGGCCTGTTTCCACACTGTAAAGTAATCTAATCTAATCTAACTTTACCTTTATTCTGTCCAAAGCCACAAAGGACAATTTTACCTCCCAACAGCTGACCAGACTGGAACAAGCTAACCTAGCTTATTCAATACAGCCAAACATGTTTACCTCCCTAGTGAAAAGAAATTGTACAACAGCGTGCCGGGTGCAGGACATAATCTGGAGATATGTCATAATTGTGGACTCCCGGAGAAATACGTATGTAGGACTTGTACAAGGTGTGCCAGATTTTGGGATGAGTGAAAGTTATAAAGCTAAAGTTGGATTACACCCAGGATCGGCACTGAGTCCCCTTACTCTTCCTAACTGTCATGGATGTTCTAACTGAGCAATGAGGTGGGAAATGCCATGGTCAATGATGTTTGCAGATGACACTGATCTACATGTTGGGGTGGGGGATAAGATTATGACTGAAAATCTGAAGAAATGGAGGAAAGTACTGTAAGACAAGGATATGAAGACTAACTGCCAGATTGAACTGGGAAGATGGTCAGTGTGAAGATCCTAAGTAAAAGCTTGAGTCGTTTCAAGTACCTTAGGTCAGTGGTGGCAGAAGGCAGAAATGTACCACCCGAAATTAAACATTGGATTAGCTCCACTTAGAGTAATAGGAAGAAGTGTAATGCAGTGCTTTGACAATGAAAAGTATCACTGAGACTGGAAAGAAGAATTTACAAGACATATTTGAAACCAGTCTTGTTATATGGTGCAGAAACTTAAGCACCATTTTAAGGAAAGACGAATAATGACTGAATATTAATGAGATGCAGATGCTGAGATGGATTTGTGGAGAAATGACAGAGGGTAAAATCAGGGGATCTACATATCAGGGCATCAGGGAACACTTACATACATCACAGTAAGTACCTGTGATTGAAATGGGTTGACATCTGAGTGAGAGGGAAAGAGAAAATATAGTAAGACAAATAATGGAGATGGGACTGCTCGGAAGAAAGACAGCAGCAAGGCTTAAGATCAGATAGAAAGATACAGCGGTAAGTGGATTTAAAGACAGCTGGATGAGAAGACAAATGAGTGACTGACAGGAAGTGATGGAAACAAATGATCAAAAAGCATTGTGGCAACCCCACGTAACATGGGAGAAGAAATAAGATCAGGATTGCATATGGACTGCCCATTATATATCCTGTCTGATATACAGCTCTCTTGATACCAATGAAACTGAATATCAAACAGGGTGCATTAACAAGGGGCTAATATGATACCACCGGTCTTTCATTGCCTCCCATGGTAAATTTATACCTCCAAGATCAAATTGTCAACCTGTCAGATTTATAATGCTTTGTACTTCATCAGTCAGTGCCTTTAACCATGCTGCCTCAAGGGAAACTTGGCCCAATATTTTTCACGATTGCAACACCCCTTTAAAAGATTTACATTAAAAGTGGTTCACATTATTTAAAGCTACACACCTGCTATCTCTGGGGGTTCTATGTGCTGAAAGAACATTGATATTCAACATGCTTACAGCTTAATTCCACACCAAGTTGGGACTTAGGGCCTGTTTACCTTATACATGATTTCTACAGAGGAATTCAGACAAAAGTCAACACTTACTGCAAAGTAAGTGGCAATATTTCAATTAGTCTTGTAATTCTCAAGTCGAAAAGTACCAGACAGGTTGAATGTTAATTATTATCATTGTCTGACTATAAATGTGAACCAGACAAAAACATAGCCTATGCTTGGCTTAGAATGATCCCACTCAACTTTGTGATCAAAGTACACAGAAATCAGCACATGGGCTGATCCTGAAACATAAAGCAGATCTCTTAAACTTGTTATTAAAATGTTTCCCAAGCAACTAAAACACATTATTTGCCAATAGTTACCTGTGAGTATTGGCACCGTGAAGATTCTGCAAAGAAAATTATTGGTTTCATCTTGTGCACAGCAACTAACTGCTGCACATTCTAAGCCTGGAGTCAGTAAATGGCTGCATTTACCGCTCCCCAAGTGGTTCAGGCAAACTCACAAAAGAAGGAGAAATGTTAGGAGTGTGGGAAGAAAACTAATCTTGAAAAATAGCTCCACTGAAGATAAAATCATTTCTGGAATATTGTTTCTTCAATTCAGTGATAGAAAATTTGTAGTTTGAAAATATACAAAGGATATATTTAATTTAAAAATGAACTAGAATCTGGCAGGAGACCAAGGCAACTATTGCAGCTCAATGTCTCTTAGAAAGCTCACTGAGGGCATACCATCAGCACTTCACATGTTGTTGTGATTCCTCTGCCAAGTCCCAAACAGTTACTGAAAAGAATTTCTCAAGTTGGTGCAACATAGACATTTAAGGAAAAGATTGTGCTTGTCTTATGCAGCCAACACTTCCTGCCATGGAGACCAGTGATTTTCATTGATCGCCAATTCCACAGAGGGCTTTCCTTATTCCCTCTTTATTTCAACACAATCACAGCGAGGTTATCAGTTCAAGTTGAACAAAATTAAAGAGAAAGAAAGTGAGAAGTTGCTTAAACAAGGGAAGGCTGCCGCTTGAGATGGTGATCTTTATTCAGCTGTTTAGTTTTTATACTCAATGTAAAATAGTTTGGCTTCAACACAAAGTTACTATTCTATTTCTGCTTGAAGTAGGAACTCATCTGATGAGATGTAAAGCAGAGTGAGGCATGTTGTCTGGACAAGGGTCCCACTACACTCCAGAAACAGCTTCAGATATGGATTTTTAAAATTATTTTAATTCTGGAATGAATTGGAAACCACCATACATCTGTACAAAGTTTTAAGGGGGATATTTTCACGCATTTGACCCAGTGGTAAACTGATGGAATTAAGTTGATTGCTGGTTTTACTAGGCAGAGACATCAGTGACATCAAATGTAAATTGGGCGAAAATGAGGACTGCAGATGCTGGAGATTGGAGTCAAGATTAAAGTGGTGCTGAAAGAGCACAGAGGGTCAGGCAGCATCCGAGGAGCCGGAAAATCAATGTTTCGGGCAGGAGCCCTTCATTGGAGGCTCTGTGTTAAATCTTATTTGCAATAGATTTCCCATTAGCTGAAAATGTGTTGCTGGAAAAGCACAGCAGGTCAGGCAGCATCCAAGGAACAGAATGCTGCCTGATCTGCTGTGCTTTTCCAGCAACACATTTTCAGCTCTGATCTCCAGCATCTGCTGTCCTCACTTTCTCCTCATAGATTTCCCATTAACCAACCTGTCTAGGTCCTTTTGAAGTTTGCGATTATTCTCCTCTCAGTTTGCAATACTTCCAAGCTTTGGGTCATCTGAAGTTTTGAATTGGTGCCCTGTATAACCAAATTCTTTTTTACTGAAATCAAAAAAAGTAGCGTTCATAATGTCAATGCCTGGGGATTTCCATTATATATTCTCCTCCAGTTCAGTATGTAATTATTCATTTTTTTCCTGTCACTCGATTAACTTTGTCCCCAAGCTGCTATCGCCACTTTTACTCCATGGGGTTCTATTTCGCTGACAAGTCTGTTATCTGACACTTTATTGAATGCTTCCTCGAAGTTCAGATACAGCACATCGTCAACATTACCTTCATCAATCCTCATGACATTGCTCCTTCAAATTATTTAAAGCCAACTTTCCCTTCACACATCTATGCTGACTTCCCTTAATTAATCCACATTTGCCTAGTTAAAAATCACACAACACGAGGTTATAGTCCAACAGGTTTAATTGGAAGCACTAGCTTTTGGAGTGCTGCTCCTTCATCAGGTGACAACCACCTGATGAAGGAGCGTCGCTCCGAAAGCTAGCGCTTCCAATTAAACCTGTTGGACTATAACCTCGTGTTGTGTGATTTTTAACTTTGTACACCCCAGTCCAACACCGGCATCTTCAAATCACATTTGCCTCAATCACTTTTAAATTTGCCCTGGATTATCATTTCCAAAAGCTTTCTGATCACCAAGATTAATTGGTATCTTCAAAAGAATACCATTGAAATGAAAGGTAATCAGTGAGTTAAATATTGATTTTTATTTTGTGGATGACGATAAAACCCTTTGTAATTTATCACCTCAAAGAAGAAGTATATACTCTTTAGACTGAGTCACACAGTGCATTGTGGTTTTCATTGTGCCAGTTGAAAGAAAGCCAGTTCTATGGAGCTGACACAGAAGTTGTTCAAACAGATCAATGGAAAAGCCTCACAAAAGCATAAGACCAGAACCATGTTCCAACAAGTTTTTGGAATGTGCAAAAAGCCAAGTGTTGGGAGCTATCTTATGTTGCTTGTGCCTGACACCATGTGGAGTAAGATGTCAGTACAGCATGAAACCAAGCATAAAGAACACTTAGGTGCAGACAATATAAGGCTACAGCAGAGATTTTGAGCAGTTGGAGGTATCTCTTAAAATACTTAAGTTAACTGTATACTGTCTGGTATTTTTAATATAATCTTAAACACATTTCAGCAAAAAGCTCTCAAAATAAAATGACGATCTCCTCTCATATCCTCAAGTCCCAAAGCCCTGAATATGGCTTTTGCTCTGCAGTGACCTGGAGTACTGTTGAAGACTACTACAGAACCATCCCTTTCCAGCGAAGCTATCAACTCCAATATGAGATTGCCATAAGATGTACTAATTTGAATTAAACTAACTCAGAGTTCTTTGCTTTATCACCTTCAGCTGTAGTCCCAAGTTGCTTTGGGCGTGTGATTGTCTTTACACCGGGGTTTGAGTGTTTTAGCTCATTCCAATCATTTTGGAGCAACAAATTAACTTGGCTAGAAATTAAAGACAGCAATTCAATATTTCACGGTCAGGCCACATATTTCTCAAAGAAGAATGAGAATCCTTTGGAAAATGTTTGACGGCTTAAAGAAGGGAACTCAAAACCATCCCCTAATAAAAGAAAAAAAGTGGGTGGATTAAGTATCAAAAGAAGTGAAAGATTTCCCAGACAACACTTAAGTTAGAGCCTTCTTGCTTATCTACAAGCACGAAAAGCTTTTCACAAAAAATTATAATTGCTATAAAAGTGAAAAGCAAACTGAGCTGACAGATTTGCAAGGCAGCCCATAAGGCCATTAGCAATACAATGTCTGATAAAGCACAGAACTTGTTCCAGCCCCAAGGTCAAAAGTGCAATGGATGGGAATGTTGCCAAAGAGTGGAAACCAAAAGGAGACAGGGGCACAAACACAAGGTTTGTTCTTTTTCCAATTGGCAAGATTCCACTGAGGTACACTATCTTCTTTTAGAGCAGCTTTGAAAATTATATGGCCATGAGTTACCTTTCTAAATAAATAAGTCATTGTTAAGTCATTGTTTAGTAACACAAACAGAGTGGATTTATCAGTCAAACTGTCCTTTTAAAAGCATAACAGCAGGTAAGTTCAGAATGATGTCATGTTTCATTCATGTTAGTGCATGAATAAGTCCAAGTTCCATAATTAAATATAGCTTGAACCTTTGAAAGTTCAGTGACTCCTTATGCATAATATTCTGTTATCTTTTCTAAGTGCTGTTATGAAATGAGGATCGTAATAGCTGAAAAAAGCTGCAATCTAATATAGCCTGTTTAAGTGAGAATGTTTATATTTGAGCCTCTCATTTTGTCTTTGTGAATCAATTATTAGTATATGTATATGTATGCATGACTTGAAGGAGTGTAAACTACATGAGCATAGTTCAAATGACAGCATGCTTTAAGCAAGCAAACTGACCTTGGTATTTCAATGATTTCAAAGGAGTTTATATCAACTGATATGAAGACTTCCCCCTACACCACACTAATTGCTTGGAGCCAAATGATAATGCTTCAGACTATATTACAAACATGCAGTTGCTGAAACATGTACAACTGTTTCACAGAATATTTTACTGATGCCGATTGCCAAACATTAGATCATCAGCAAAACCTTTCAGGAAGTAAGAGGTCAGCACCATAACAAAGACAAGCTTGTGGATTAGTTTCAACCTGTCTATCAAAATGACTAACTAAAGCCACAAAGGAGTCAAAAGAAACATGTACGATGAAGGCAAAATACTGCAGATGTTGGAAATTTGAACAATAAACTGAAAATGTTGGAAATAGTCAGCACGTCAGGCAGCAATTTTGGAAGGAGGATTGGATTGAGAGGCTGGAATTTCATTCGCTTGCAGAGATGGGTGCAGAATGATTCAGGCCAATAATTTTCTAACGCTGTCCTGCGTTACCATCTCCCACCTGGAAGTGGTGCTATTTGGGGATGGGTAAGAAACAGTCCAGTTGGCAAATAGCCACAAGCCAACTCAAACATAGGCTGAATGGATGGGGAGAGATCTGGTGTGTGGCCTCCTGGCAGCAGGTGGAGGAGATAGCACACCATTCAGCTAGGAACTTCAGGTGTCAGCTAGCTCAAAGGCTGGACTGCTGGCTTGCAATGTAGAATGCTATGAATAGCGCAGGTTCAAATCCTTGCACTGGCTGGGACCACCACAGAAGCCTGCCTTTTCAACCTTGGCCCACGTTTGCTGTGTGGTGACCATCATGTTAAACACCTCACCAATGAAAGAGCAGCCTCTGAAACTACGATGCTTTTCAGTTGTCAATGCCATAGGGCCACTGGTTGCCCATTGCTGGGGTTATAGGTGATAGACTTCTTGCTATTTCCAGCAGCTGTCTGAAGGGAGTAGGACAGAAAGACATTGGCAGCTGTGATGGACTGGCAGTAGCAGCCTATCTTCTTTATACCATGTCACTGTCTCTGCAGAACTGAGGATTTTCATCTGTGTTAGCAGCAAAACGTGTTAGTTCCTGACCTGTAGTCTCAGTTGGGACTCTTAACAGTTTCAAACTTGCACCTTTCTGCATGACCTTCCTCTGACCTTCTACTCTTCTTCCTCCTCCTCCTCCTCCCAATGTTAGATGCAACAAAGCACCCCAATTTTGAAAAGTAAATCCTTAATGCTTCAGAATTCACAACAAGAAGTAAAACACATCCATTCAGATTCAACACAAAATGAGGTTACCCCAAGAAAACTCCAAAAAATCTATAGAGTTTTGTCTGAGAATGGACAGTATTATTTGAACTGAGTTTGAAATAACTGCCTCAGCATTTGCACTGAAATGTCAGTCAGTCTGAAATGCACACTTATAACAAGTGAGTAAGAATGGACACTTCAGACATTATTAATCAACCTGTTCACATGTATTATGACAAACAGGGTGGGACTTGAACTTGGGCCTTCTGACTCAGAGGGAGGGTCATTACCACTATGCTGCAAGAACCCATAAGGGGAACACAAGTTATTTTTAATCAACATATTCAGAACTGTAGTGACACATCTGGGACAGGTAGAATTTGAACTGTGACCTTCTAACCCAGAGGTAGGGCATTGCCACTGTATCACAAGACCCCTTTACGTGGGACTTAAAGTGTGTTTTTTAAAAAAATCATTCACAATGTAGGTGTCACTGACCAGACCAACATTTATTGCCTATCCTATTTGAACCAGAGGGCAGTAGAGAGTCAGTCACATTACTTTGGGTCTGGGGTCTGGGGTCTGGAGTCAGGTAAGGATGGCAGTTTTCTTCTCTAAAGTACATTAGCGAACCAGATGGGTTTTTCCTGACAATTGACAAAGGTTTCACGCTCATGATAGAGCTCAAAGTTCCAGATTTTTATAGAATTCAAATTCCACCATCTGCCATAGCAAGATTTAAGTGGGCGTCATCTCTAATAGCATGTATGTGAGAACGATACCCTGATATAAACCCAATGTCCTAAATGAACAGAAAAGGAATTCACTCAATCAGCATCCAATGATATCTCACTACAGGAACATTGTGATACAAGTCATATTGTTCACTAAAGGCAGTGATGCCTATCCACAATTTGTCTATCAGGAGGTGGATTATTGGCTGGATGGCAGTCAACATTAGAGCTATTATCAGCAGCCATTGGTGCTAATGCGAACGTGAAAGTAATTACCATTGAGGGAGTGATAGGCTGGTAGATTGGATTTCTATTTCTGCAACATGTACAAGAGAATTGTATATGTACAGCTTTGAGACAAGACTCTATGCTGAATGGTACATACCGAAGCCAACTCCAAACTTTAGGTTTATGGCACTTTTAAAATTTATTCACAGGATTGGAGCATCACTAACTGCCCTCCATGGGCAATTGCATTGTCATAACACAGGTGAAGATGAGTTGCCTTCATGCCCAGTGAGTGGATTGTTGGGCCATTGCAGAGGGCAGTTATAAATCAACCCCATTGCCATCAGCCTCATTCCAAAAAAAGGGCAGATTAGATTGGAACAGCATACTTCTTTCCCGAAAGGACTTCAGTGAACCAGAGATTTTTTTTGGACAATCCAGTAGTTACTGATCATAGCTTTTAACTCCTGATGAATTTAAATAACTGCATTTAATTTCCCCAACTCTCACAGTGTGATTGCTTTTTATTCTTGTCTGCGGATCATAGGCCAACCCTCTAGATTACTAGTAACATAACCAGTACGCAATATTGAAATAAATAATTCTGTATATGCAAGAGCATGCACCCATTTTCACTTATTTCCTGCTACCTAATTTATGGCCAGCTATGTGATCTAAGCCACTACATTGACTCAATGAGTAGCCTCCCTCCAAACAGCTGGGATTTTACTGGACAGATTAGAGCTCTTTTAGTCATCTGAGTGATGTACTTTGGTGAACTGGGATCCTCAAAATGAGTAGCTTTGTCCATGATTTTCATGTGTGCCATTTTAACAATTACTGACTTTTTGTGACCAACCGTCACTGCAACCTCCCCATAAGAAAACAGGCTTTCTCGCCCTTTCCCCAGCACACTTATGTGATAGGCACCATTTCCTTAGCATGTGTTTCACGTGCCACACGCACAATCATCACCAGGGGACAGGGACAGATACAAAGTTTGTTCAAGTCAAACCTGTGTTTCCAACATACAATTGGGCACCTCAACCCAGGCTTTGTTTCTCTTGCAGTGTGCTCAGCCATGATGTTTTGGAATATAAATACCTGTGAGGAGTACTCATAGTTTTATACATTATTGCTATGTATATATGTATAATATCAAATAAAAGGGAATTAGAATATAGAAAGCACTTAATACATTTATCCAGCAAGATCTAGGACCTTTCCTAACCTAGAATTCATCTCCACACATTGAACTTGCAGCACAAATACTTTAGCACCACCTGGTGGTGAACACAGGAACAGGATACCCTATGTGTTCCTTTGAGCTTGCTCCACCATTCATTGAACAATCTGATCTTGGCCTCAACTCTAGCTTCTGTAGGAAATAAGTGACAGGAAAGGTAATGTAGAAATTTCTTCAGAGTCTCTGTAATTACTATAATTTAGCTGTGAGGAAACGCTGGCAGTTTAATCCCACTATAACCCAAAACAATGCTTATTGAAGTTCCAAGTTCGCAATTGCAGCGTGATTAGCAAAGCTAGTTACAGCACCAAAACAGTAAATGCCAGAACCAGCAATCACTTGCAGACAGCACAGACAGGTTACTGTAAATTGCAACATACAAGTCGATCTTTGAAATCTCAGAAATTCCTTCTAAAACAGGACTCAAATTATATGCTGAGTATCTTTAATTTTCTACATTGCACTCAAGATTTTAAACCTAGCTATGTCTTTATAGAAAACAACATTGACTTGTATGTTGAGTATTAACCTAGACATGAATTTTGGTGCTGAAAAATCAGTGCCACGCTACCACCTACGACAATGCCCCACGAGTAACACTGTGTGTATAAAAACAGCAAAATTCAAATGTATTGAGGCTAGGAAGAGAGATGGGGCATTGGATGTAGCATAACATGCAAAATATACTGAAAAAGAAAACTGAATGGATAGCTACAATATATTAACATGGGGCAATAGGAAAACACACAAAATACTTGCAAAGATTTGAGGCATTTTAGATTAGATTCCCTACAGTATGGAAACAGGCCCTTCGGCCCAACAAGTCCACACCGACCCTCTGAAGAGTAATCCACCCAGACCCATTCCCCTATCATGTATTTCCCCCTGACTAATGCACCTAACACTACGGGCAATTTAGCATGACCAATTCATCTAACCTACACATTTTTGGACTGTGGGAGGAAACTGGAGCACCCGGAGGATACCCACGCAGACGCGGAGAGAATATGCAAACTCAACCCAGTTACCCGACCATTTGTTCTGATGAAATGTTCTTTGAGACTTTATCTGGGTGTTCCCCCTCCACTAAAGATAAATTATCCCATTTCTCAAGCATTCATTTTCATCCCAACTGTGATAGAGTTACCATGTCCTTACTTTCCACTCCATTGCCCTCTGGATTCATCAGATCACTTATCTTCTTAAGTGTGATCCTGCTGCTAACTGCATTCTCCTTTTTGAAGGAGCTTTTCCGCTGGATTCTATCGCTCACTCTCCAATAACCTCCACAAGCATAGTTAAAAAAAACCTACCAATTTAACACCTCTAATACTTCTGTTCAGCACCCCTTCCTCATGAAAACGTGATTCATATGTAGTCATACAATATAGAAATAGACTCTTCGGTCCTATTCGTCCATATCAACTAGACATCCCAATCTGACCTAGTCCCATTTTCAAGCATTTGGCCCAAATCTCTCTCGAGCCTTCCTATTCATATATCCGATGCCTTTTAAATGTAATTGCACCCATATCCATTTCCTCTGGCAACTCATTCCACACATGCACCATCCTCTTCTTGAAAAAGTTATCCCTTAGATCCCTTTTAAATCTTACCCCTCTCACCTTAAACCTATATCCTCTAATTCTGGACTCCCCTACAGTGGGAAAATAACCGTGGCTCTTCACCCTTTCCGTGCCCATCAATTTTATAATTCTCTGTAAGATCACCCCTCAGTCTCCAACACTCCAGGGAAAAATGCCCCAGCCTCACCCTAACTCAACTCCAACCCTGGCAACATTCTTGTAAATCTTATCTGCACCCTCTCAAGTTTAAAACACCCGTCCTTTGGAGGGGGACCAGAATTGTAAGCAGTGTTCCAAAAGTGGCCTAACCAATGTCCTGTACAGCTGCAATATGACATCCAAACTACTAGTACCTCCAACTTAGTATATTGTATTGATCTCAATATGATCTATTCAATACTAGAGGTAGCCAAATGCATTGTTAATGAGTGCAATCCCTTGTTCCCTGTTGCTCTCAAATTATCACTCAAGACCCCTTCACTATAATCACTACATTGTTTACAAGAGTTTTTCTTTGATGACAAGATAGTCTTAAGGAAAATACACATCAAAGCAACATTCCATGGAAACATGCATTCTTCCAGTGAGTATCAGACTTTTTAAAACAATGAACATCTGAAAACACTGGTCCCTAAATATCCTTTTACAGCAGTGATCACCTTTTATTAGATCTCATGTGCCAACAAGAAAATGGAAACAGAAAATAAACTGTTATTGATTAAACACCATTATTCACTTTCTTATCCTTCAGAATTACAGGTCTCAAAGTGCAGTGACAACATAGTTTTGCTTTCCTTCACCCCAGCACTTTTTAATAAGTTTCTTGTGTATCTGAGATTCAATCTGGACATCTGTACTGGATTGAAGAATGCAACCAGTGTAGCTTCATGTTGTGCCGTGGCCTGATGGCAAGTATCTCAAGTTGCCTAGTCCCAACAGTGTAATTAGATCAAAATTCTTGTGTTGATGCATAGCTCAAATCTTTTCAGTGATGAGAAAGTAGAATTGAATCCCAAGAAAACAGATTTCTTCAACCTAAAATTTTCACCTTCTTAGAAAATTGCAATTCAATTACCAGACTGCACATGTACCAATTTTCTCATTAGAATCAGGATGTTTTATTAGATCAGGAAGTACTATGTTCATTGGCATACTTGCATATGCTTCCACTTTGCAGTCTGAAAAGATTTAACTCCATCCATTAGTTGAAGGTCAATATTAAGGAAATTCTCAACATCAGTGTCTTAATCTGCGATAGCCCTTGCTACTACAAAACCTAACATATTCTTCTTTTGCAACTGAGACCTGAGTGTTTAGATTTTTAATTACAAATGACTAGCATACGTAGCAGGCACAGGATGTGGAGAATGCTGTACACAACCTTTTGTGCAGTTTTTAAAACCACAGAAAAAGTGCAAATTTGGGAAAATTACATTTCATTTTAACGAATAATTTGAGATGTATTATGGTGCGATGTGCTGATATCCAAGTGTAAAAGTGGAATTGTTGTGATTTAATTTGTCACTTTAGTTATTTAGTAATAAAAACATAAAAGCACATTATTTTTTTGCTCAAATTTTTATTTCTATACAAACATGAAACTTTTCATAACTAGTCTTCAGCTTGTTAGACAACTCTGAAAAGAAAAATAAAAAGCAAAGTTTAAAAGACATTCAGAATAAAGGCAAAGCAAATAAAGATATTAAACCCACTAGAACTTTAAGTTATTTAACATTTTGCAATTTATCGCAAGTTAACAAGAAATAGACCTCAATCTGCACTTTCACTGTAGTCATAAACTTATCTCAATATCTTGTACTTTATTGCAATTCATCATTACATGGACTTGAGGAATCTTTCACACTGCCCACTCCAACACACAAACCCTTTGAAGTTTTAAGAATGTAAGTGAAATACATAAACATTTTACCACAAGCACTCTCATGTATTTAACGCATAGAATCAGACCAATTGGCTCAAATGACACTTGCAATGTTATGCTGTACATGAGCCTCTTCCCACCAGCCTTCAACCATCCCAGCAACACCTTCTTCTGTTACTTTCTGCTTCATCTGTTTATCCAGCTCTCTGTTAAGGGTGTCTACACTATTTGCCTCAACTACCCTTTGTTTTGTTTTCAGTTCATCTGTGGGACATGGGTATCACTGGCTGGCCAGCATTTATCGTTTATTCCTAGTTGCCTTTGAGAAGGCAGTAATGAGCTGCCTTCTTGAATCAAAGCAGTCCATGTATAGGTTGACCCACAATGCCTTTCAGGGAGGGAATTCCACAATTTATGACGCAGCAACTGTGATGGAACTATATGTTTCCAGGAGAGATATTTCAAAGTCAGGATGTTAAGTAGCTTTGAGTTGGAGATGTTCCCATATATCTCCTTCCAGAGGGAAATGGTTGTGGGTTTGGAAAGTGCTAAAGGAACTTTGGTGAATTTCTGCAGTGCATCTTGTAGGTAGTACACACTGCTGTTACTGAGCAGTGGTGGAGGAGTGTGGATGCAGTGTTAGTCAAGTGGGTTGCTTTGTCCTGGATTGTGTCAAGCTTCTTGAACATTGTTGGAGCTGCACACACTCAGTACAAGTGGAGAATATTCCATTCTACACCTGACTTGTGCCTTGTAGATGGTGGACAGACTTTGGAGTGTCAAGAGGTGAGTTACTTACTATTGTAATCCAAGCCTCTGAGCTTATGTGGCAATGCCAGTTAAATTTCTGGTCAGTAGTACCCCCAAGATGTTGAAAGTGGGGGATTCAGTCATAGTAAAACCACTGAATGTAAAGGGGCAGCGGTTAGATGATCTCTTATTGACAATGGTCATTGCTTGCCTTTTGCATGGCGCAAATGTTACTTGCCTCATCAGCCCAAGCGTGGATGTTGTCCAGATCTTGTTGAATTTGAACACTGAGTGCTTCAGTATCTGAGGAGTTTTGCAATCAACAGCAAATATCCTCACTTCTGACCTTATGATGGAGGGAACATCATTGATGAAGCAACTGAAGATTGTTGGCCCAGCCCACTGTTTTAAGGAACTCCTTCAGAGATTTCTAAATACAGCTGAGATGACCAACCACCAACAATCTTGACATCTTCCAATGTGATTCCAGTTTTGCGAGGGCTCCTTGAGGCCACAGCTTTGATGGCAAGGGTTGTCACTCTCACCTCAGCTCTGGAATTCAGCTATTTTGTCCATGTTGAATCAAGGCTGTAATGAGGTCAGGAACTGTGTGGTCTGGCAGAACCCAAAGTGGGCATCACTGAGCAGGAGCTGCTTGAAAGCACTGTTGATTACACCTTCTATCATGTTACTGATGATTGAGATTAGACAGATGGGGCAATAATTAGCCGAGTTGGATTTGTACTGCTTTTTACATACTGGACATACCTATGCAATTTTCCAATTAGCAGGTAGATGCCAGTGTTGTATCTGTACTGGAAGAGCTTGGGTAGGAGCAGCAAGCTCTGGAGCACCAGTCTTCAGTATTAATGCTGGAGGTTGTCAAGGCCCATAGCCTTTGCAGTACCCGGCGCCTCCAACTGTTTCTTGATATCACGCGGAGTGAATCAGATTTGCTGAAGACAGGTAAGTGTGATTGCTGGAACCCACTGGAGGAGGTTGACATGGATCATTAACTCAGCACATCTGGCAAAAAATTGATATGAAGGCTTCAGCTTTTACTTTTGCACTGATGTATTGGAGTCTTCCCTTCATTGAGGATAAGGATATTTGTGCAGCTTCCTCCTCCTCCAGTGAGTTGTTTAATTATCCACCACCATTCACTGCAGATGTGGCACAACTGCAGAGCTCAGATTGATCTGTTGGTCACTTAGCTCTATCATTTGTTTCTCATACTGTTTGGCATCCAAGTTGTTTGGTAGCTTCACCAGGTTGACACCTCATTTTTAGGTGTGGTTAAATGTCGTTCCTGGCATGCCCTTCTGCACTCTCTACTGAACCAGGACTGATCCCTCGCTTGATAGTAATAGTTGAGTGGAGGATATGCCGGACCATTAGGTTGTATATTGCGCCGGGGTAGAATTCTGCTGCTATTGATGGCCCACAGCACATCATGGATGCCTAGTTTTGGGTGGTTAGATCTGTTTGAACTCTGTCCCATTTAGCATGATTATAACGCCACACAACATGACAGCGGTTATTCTCAAATGACAAGGTGTGACTTCAGGCATTGGTCACCTGTCATGGACAGGTGCACTAGCAGATTGGTAAGGCTGAGGTCAAGTTTTTTTTTTCTCTCTTGTTAGTTCCCTCACCACCAGCTGTAGACCTAGTCAAGCAGACTTGTTCTTTAGGACCTGACTAGCCTGATCGATAATGCTCCTGCCAAGACATTTGAAATCCCCTAGAGTAAATTTTATGCCTTTGTCCCCTCCGTGACCAGTTATTCAACATAGAGGAGTACTGATTCATCAACCAAAGGAGGACAATACGTGGTAACCAGCAGGAGGTTTCCTTTTCCATGTTTAACCTGAAATCAGACTTCATGGAGTGCAGAGTCAATGTTAAGGACACCCAGGGCAATTCCCTCATGACTGTATACCACTATGCTGTCAATGGAACAGGACATATACAGGGATGTTGATTGTGATGGCTGGGATATCTTCTGTCACATATGACTATACCCTTATGATGGATTCATGCTAGACTAATCTAAGACAGCTCTCCCAATTCTGGCACTGGCCCCCAAATGTTAGCAAGATGTTAGTTTGCAGGGTCGACAGACTGTTTCTGCACTTGGCTTTTCTGGTGTATATGTGGATATCAGATGGTCTGTCCAGTTTCATTTCTTGTTGAGACTTCCTAGTGATTGACACAACTGAGTGGTTTGTTTGGCCATTTCAGAGGGCAGTTGAGAGTCAACCACATTGCCGTGGCTCTGGAGTCACACATAGGTGAGACTAGACAAGAACAGCAGATTCTTTCCCTGAAGGACTTTAGTGAGTCACATAGGGTTTCCAAAGATTTCATGGTCATCATTAAATTCTTATATTGTCATCAGTAGATTCTTAATTCCAAATAAAAACTGAAAGAACTGCAGATGCTGTAAATCAGAAACAAAAATTGCTGGAAAAGCTCAGCAGGTCTGGCAGCAACTGTGAAGATCAGATGGTCTGTCCAGTTTCATTTCTTGTTGAGACTTCCTAGTGATTGACACAACTGAGTGGTTTGTTTGGCCATTTCAGAGGGCAGTTGAGAGTCAACCACATTGCCGTGGCTCTGGAGTCACACATAGGTGAGACCAGACAAGAACAGCAGATTCTTTCCCTGAAGGACTTTAGTGAGTCACATAAGGTTTCCAAAGATTTCATGGTCATCATTAAATTCTTATATTGTCATCAGTAGATTCTTAATTCCAAATAAAAACTGAAAGAACTGCAGATGCTATAAATCAGAAACAAAAATTGCTGGAAAAGCTCAGCAGGTCTGGCAGCAACTGTGAAGAGAGGTCAGAGTTAATGTTTCGGATCCAGTGAGATAGTGGCTGGGAAGCGGTCAGTGTTTATGCAGAAGGTAGGGTGGGGCAAGGAAATACAGAGTAAATCCAGTCCCTTGTGTATCCAACTATTCTTCTTTCTCTCTTTGGGCTCTATTCCCAATCACATAACATTTACTCTTTCTCCATGCCCCTATCCTATCTTCTGCATAAAAACTGACATGTTCCTAGCTACCACCAGTTTGGAGGAAGCGACACTGGACTTGAAACGTTAACTCTGAATTCTTTTCAGATGTTGCCAGACCTCCTGAGGTTTTTCCAGCAATTTCTGTGTTTGATTCTTAATTCCAGGTTATTTTTGTTTTTAATTGAATGCAACTTCTTCTACCACCTGCTATGGTAGGATTTGAATGCAGGTCTGCAGGACGTTAGCTAAGTTTCTGGATTAATCATCTAGTGTTGCTATCATTAGGCCACTGCCTCCCCTGTTGTGACTGTACCACATTATAACCAGTGAGTGAGGGGAAGCTTGTCCTGGATTCCTGACTGATTTTATTAATGACCATCTTACATTTACAGAGCTACTTCTGTTCTCATCCTGATTCCTGATGAAGGGCTCTTGCCAGAAACATCGATTCTCCTGCTCCTCGGATGCTGCGTGACCTGCTATGTTTTTCCAGCACCACATTCTTAACTCTGATCTCCAGCATCAACACTCCCTCACTTTCTCCTCTAATTTCTGGCATCCAACAAGACTTTTTTGAACCTTCCCCAGTACAACTATGCCCCCTATTACAGCAAGGTTTACTGTACTTAGTTAAACTAAGATTCCATCCACGTTTCATATAAACGTTATATTTAATTCCATCCTTCCAGAAATGAATCCAAGTCCTTTCTTTGCATTTATCAAATGGCCCTTTCCAGATCCCTCATTGCTATACCCTGTTTAGGTACTTGTTTTCCAGAGCAGTGCCCCCCCCCTTAATCTATTAAAACATTTTACCTCACACATTTACCTATATTGAAGTTAAATTGTCAAATATGTATCTGACAAGTGTATTAACATCTCCCTGTATTTGGGGACGAGTGACTGAAGTTATAGGAGGTCTGATTTTTTGTGAGAAAAGGAATCACATAATTATCACTTAAAATCTGTAGTGGATGCAACATATTGCAGACTATTTCAATGGGTGAAACTATGAGGTGAAGTAGTTTTCTCTTTGTTTGCCTTCGATTACCATCAAGCTATGGACCAATGTACTTGCACAACATCACAAAAGTGACCCCAGCGTGTTGGATTTAATGCAGTTAGATCTAATACAGGATGAAGTACGCAGTAACATCAGAACAGCACACTTTGAGCACTTTACTGCTCCTTGACCGCTCACAGATACCTCCCTCCCACTCTTGTTGCTCCTGAGATTTTAGCCATCAGTGATCAACACAAACTGCTCCTACTGGCCTGATCTGTTAGATCTGATTAGAATAGAAGATCTGGCTCTCCCACTTAACCCTTCAATTACAACTCTGCAGCCAGATCCCAGTGGTCTCACTGATGGCTTCATACATATGCTATTTATTCTTAGCTTCATTTGAATTAGCTTAATTCTCTAGAGGTTGGAAAAATACCCCAGTTCAAAGCTACCTACCCCACACTACACACCCCATCCTGACACACATTCTTCCTCCTGTTCATGTCACTATTTTTATTACCTAGTTCACCTTTTGTTCCAGGAGAAAGTGAGGTCTGCAGATGCTGGAGATCAGAGCTGAAAATGTGTTGCTGGAAAAGCGCAGCAGGTCAGGCAGCATCCAGGGAACAGGAGAATCGACGTTTCGGGCATAAGCCCTTCCTGAAGAAGGGCTTATGCCCGAAACGTCGATTCTCCTGTTCCCTGGATGCTGCCTGACCTGCTGCGCTTTTCCAGCAACACATTTCCAGCACCTTTTGTTCCAACTATGTCTCTGTAGTGGAGGAATCAACTTTTCCTCAATCAATTTGCTGCAATCATTCCGTTTATAATCTGGTTGAGCACTCAATTATTTTTTGGTGAAAAATCATAAACCTGAAAGTTCGATTTTCTCTCTTCACAGATGCATGATCTAATATTCCCATTTTTTGGTTTTTAATAAATGTCATGTTGGGCTTGGATCAAGAGATTAAAACATTCGGAAAGGGCCTATTAATTTGGTACAGCATGTGCAACAAACATGTTTCACTCCTCAGTACCAACATCGCCCATGTGTTAAGTTCAGAAATAAAATGACACAACCACAAAGAAAATCAGGACATTTAAAAGGCTCAAATATTCAACTTACTTGGCCACAATGCCATCATTCTTAGCCAGCCGCAAGATACAATCATCTGATTCACCCTGTAATTAAAAACAAACGGTAACATTGCTCTTCAAATATACATACCAGATTTAAGGGCATTTTCCAGTCACCAAAAGGCATCAGATGTTGCATATATTGCACCCACAGATTAAATGACAAATTTATAAAGTTAGCTCACTATAAGTCAGATACTTGAAAGACAAGAACATTTGAAACAACTTTGAAGTATCAAACTAAAAGTACTCATTCTGTTGGTTTGGGTATAAAAATAGGCTTCACTTTTGTGAGACTGTGTCTCCCTGTAGCTGAAAAATCACTGGATCCCTTCAGTGTGGGAACAGGCCTTTCAGTCCAACAAGCCCACAGCCACCCTCCAAATAGTAACCCTTCCAGTCCCATTCCCCTACCCGATTTCTCTACATTTAGCCCAGACTAATGCACCTAACCTACACATCTCTGAACACCATGGGTAATTTAGTATGGCCAATTCACCCTAATCTGCATATTTTTCCATTGTGGGAGTAAACCCATGCAGACACGGGGAGAATGTGCAAACTCCACACAGTCGCCCGAGGCTGGAATCGAACCTGGGTCCTTGGCGCTGTTAGGCAGCATTACTAACCACTAAGTCACCAGCTGAAGGGGTCTTCGCTGATATACAACTCTATTGATGTCAGTCACACTGTAGCACTGTGACCAAGTCTTATTTATCACAGGATCATCAATAATCTATTTAATTATGGAAGGACCCTAGTTACAAACAGCCTTTCCTCACATCCAATCAAATGCAATTATATGGGAATAAAACATTACCCCTAAAGGGATCCAGTGATTTTTCAGCTACAGGAAAATACCAAATTCTCATTTGGTGGGAGGGTAAAATTTAGTTTTGTTTTTTTTCTCCCTATAGAGTACCATCATTTTGAGCTGAATCATTCTAGAAGTGTCCGTCTCATCAATGAATGTTTCCAGAGGTAATAGATAAGACTGCATGCTCCTTTAATCAGTGTACTAACCAAGAGTCAGTTAAGCCAGGAAAAATACTCTTACAGTCACTCACTCTTAGTCAAGCACAGTAAACTAACAAGCAGTTTGGGATAAAAGCCTATGTAAATCTAGAGGGATATTTTACATGAAAGACAAGAACCAGATTTGTTTAAAAATGTCTATTTCCTATTATTTCTAGATTGGTTTCATACGTAGAAAAGGTGAAACTCTGGATTTGGTACATCCAAACAGTGGTTAATTCCTGCAAACGAAACTGCTTAGCACTTTCAGAAAGGATATGTTTAGTCCAGGAAATGTTTAAAAGCCCTCGAAATTCCCATTAGGTACAAAATGTAAATAAATTTGATTTAATGTTAGGATAGACAGCGTTCTATATAAAGTTATTACACAGTAACAACTTTAAATCTGAAGGTAGATAGAACTGGTGTCCTTCAGTATCACTAGAGCCTACACAACAAGACAAATGGAAGGTACAATGCCTAGGTAGGAAGATATTTCATTCAGTGCCCCTAGAATGCGTACATACCATTCTACGGATAACTCCACAGATAGCATAGGTTTTATGCTGACCATTAAATCTTCCTGTTACTTTGTCAACCTAAGATAAAATTAATCAAGAGATTAAAACATTCGGAAAGGGCGAACAGATATCTCAGATGTCTTAGAAACAGATTCCATAACTTAATACTGATATTTCAACCATTTATCACAATGCAATAAGAAACAATTGTGGTAATACACTAAGGATAGTGTAGTTGATATTGTAGATATAGACGTTTAAAAGGTGCTGGCAAAATACCACAAATTTAGCAGAAAAACAGGAACTTAAGAGTAGCAGTGGCAATGTGAATCTGAAACATAAAGGACAGAGATCAGAAAGTAGTAGTGAATGGGCATTTGTCGGGCCGGAAACACTTGTGGTGTTCCTTAGGAATGGTGCTTGGACCACTGCTCATTTTCAGCTGCAATAATGACCTGGACTAGAGTTAAGAGTTGCAAATACAAAAAATTTTGAACAATGAGGAATGAAGATGACTTCAGGAGGATGACGACTGGTGAAATGTGCAGACACACAGCAAATAATATTTAATGCAGAGAAATGTGAAGTAGAAAAACAGAGGTAACTTGAATTAAATGGCACATATTTCAAGAGAGTACATATACATAAAGCTTTGAAGGCAACAGAATACTTAAGGCTGTTAAAACAGCATATATCATGTCTGCTTTCTTCAGAAGAACAACAAATACAAAGGTGAATTTACACATTTTTCCAAGAGAGTGCATGTACATAAATTTTTGAAGGTGGCAGGAAAACTTAAGGCAGCTATTAAAACAGCATATGACAGGCCTGCTTTCTTCAGAAGAAGATACAAAGAATGTTGTGAAAAACCTAAATGTTAGCTGTGGCCTAATGTTAGGCTACAGCTACAGTAATTTCCAATTCTGATCCACACATTAGAAAGGATGCAAAGGTTTTATAAAACAGTACAGACCCTCCACCACCCAGAAGAACAAAAGCTGCAGGTGTATTAAAAAAGCAGCACTCCTCGCAAATTCTGCTTCAAGCCACAAACCACTGCTACTTTAAGCTATACCACTGTTACTAGATTAAAATTCTAGAATTCAAATTAATGTGGACCAGACCACATTTATTACCCATTCTGAATTGCCCAGAAGGCAGTTGAGTTAACCATATTGCTGAGGGCCTGTAGTCACAGACAGGCCAGACCATGTGAGGATGGTAGATTTCCTTCCCTGAAGGACTTCAGATTGTTTTTTTGACAGTTCACAATGGTCATCATTGGACAAATTCCAGATATTGATTGAATTTAAACTCCACCATTTGCCATGGCAGGATTTGAACCCAGGACCGCAGAACATTACCAGGGTCTCTGGGTTAGGTATAGCATCAGTACCATTAGGCCACCAAGTTTCCTCAACATGGCTGACTCTTCAATTGCCTAGTAAATCATTCAGTTCCAAAGGAAATTAAGTATGGACAACAAGTGCCACTTTTGCCTGTGATGTCTAAAGCCCATGAATGAATAAAGAAAAATCCAAAAACGGTGCTGGCCATGTTCTAATTGTATTAATTTCCATTCATGTTTGCTGACTGACAAACATCCCCAGTTGATCAACAGACTGACTTTAAAATCATAATGAGCTGAAAATGTGTTGCTGGAAAAGCATAGCAGGTCAGGCAGCATCCAAGGAACAGGAGAATCGACGTTTCGGGCATAAGCCCTTCTTCAGGAATGAGGAAAGTGTGTCCAGCAGGCTAAGATAAAAGGTAGGGACAGATCTTTCATATCTGTCTTTGTCCAACCGTCGTGTTGCCATGGTCTGGCGATGGAGGAGTCCAAGGACCTGCATGTCCTTGGCGGAACGTTTCAGAGAACACCTCTGGGACACCCGGACCAACCAACCCAACCACCCCGTAGCCTAACACTGTAACTCCCCCTCCCACTCCACCAAGGACATGCAGGACCTAACTGCTTCTAAGATTCTAATCCCTTGATTAAACGTTTGGTCACTTGCCCCAGTACTTCCTTAGTGTGGAGTTTGGGACATTTTATTTCATTAAGCGTGTTACTTAAACGGTGATGGGCAAAGAAAGCGGAACTCTCAGGATAGCTCTATAAAAATTCCTGTTTCCCCCCCCCTTCCATTTTCAGACACATAATGAAAAGCATAGCAGGAAGTTATTTTTAAACTATCTTTTCTCTTCAAATGACTGTTCTTTCCATTGCAATTTTAGTTCCCAACTTCATGCAATGCGCTCTCTTAAGGGACATAATCATGAGTTGTAAGGGTCAAGATTTGGGAACCAGTAGGCATCATTCCACTGCTGCTGTTTAACATATTTAAGTGCTGCAACATCACAAACACAGATGGACACTAATCATTCTTCATACCAGCCCTTTGTGGCAGCTACCTATTTGATTCCATTCCCCGGGTAACCAGAGTACTCCAATTCTCTTGAATTTAACTAGTAAATCTTTTGCTTTTTCAGGTAGCACATTTCAGACTGACACTGATTTATTGTCGAAAAACTGTGCCTTGTTTTTTGTCATTTACTTTAAGTCTGGCTTCTGGTTTCTGACCTTAGTCATTTGTCTCTCTCTTTAAAACAAAACCACCGGATTTTGAACAGTCCTGTAATATCTTCCGAATTTGTCCAGTGAACATAAAGTCCAATCCCAATACACCACCCACCCTCACTGATAATTCAGATTTACATGCTAGTTTATTAAAACTTAACTCACCTCAGCAATGTTGATTTGAATGGAAGCATGGTCCTTTGCAGCAATAATTCTGCTGCTTGCAGAGCTGAAAGAAACAATAACAATTTAGCTAACTTTTAGGCATGCAACACGAAAGTCAGTACGTGTTCTTATCTGATACTCACCATTTACGTGGAACGTAAAGATCAACAAATTCACCAGCATCGTTCTGCATGTTGGTTTTTTACAAATTGTGATTTTTTTCAGAGGCTGGATTTTAATTCAGCTGTTACGCAGAGATCTAGACACATACAAAAAAAGTTGAAAACTTCAGCACATTGTATCAAATATGAAATTAGATACTCTATTTCAACTAGAAATTAGTCAGCTTAGAAATAGAAGGACTGACAGTTCCATTACATTGATGAATCAGCAATATTACTCAAACATGGGATCAAAATTATATTAACGACATAGTAACTAAACTCGACTTCTGGATGAAGAATACCTTTTCTCATCTTAAATTTATGATGCTAATTACAACAATAGTATAACATTTATACTGCATCTTTAACACAATTAATCTCAAGGTATTTCTCAGATGCATTAAATTACTGAGTTACTTAAGATATGAGGTGTGATGACCAAGGCTTGGTCAAAGTAGATGCTGTAAAAGGAGGAAAGAAAGGTAGAGGCAAAGTCGAGCAAAAAGCTTACCATTAATACAACCAAAGGAACAGCTATCAAGGATGGAGTGATTAAAATCAGGAACACTTAAGAATTAACTGAGCTCAAAATCTTGAGGGTGTGGGACTACAGGAAATTGTAAAAAAAAAAGTGACAGTCCAGGTCATGGAAGATTTGATAGTAGGAAATGACAATTTCAGAATCGCGACACTGACTGTAAGTAAGCGAACACAGGGGGTGTAGACATAAGCAGTGGAGGATTAATAACTTCAAATTTAGAAAACAGATTCAACGTTTCTTCTAAGCTGTGAACATTTGTAGCTGCTCCATGGCACTGGCACACTGATCGTGGCTTTGAGAGACTTCCAGTCATTGCCATGCACAGGCCTCGGAGGACTGCACAACCGTAAAAAAAATTGAACACAAGACTGATAAGAACATGGAAGACCAGCCAGAAGTGCACTGTATGCCTAGATGCAATAAAGGTATGATCGGAGACAAAGTAAAAGGCAAGCAATATCAGAGATGGAAATGGGCAGTTTTATTGCTGGAACAAAAGTGTGGTTGAAAGCTCATCTCAGGGTCATATCTGACACAGGTTGCTAACCGACTGATTTAATCTCAGTGATTGTTGCAAGAGCGGAATTAAGTCAGAAACTATGGAACAAGGTTTGGAGCAGCGAGCCAAAATAGCTTTAAGTTTTCCCAAGGAAACCCAAACATATAAACAGAAAGCAGGAAACACCAGCAATGCTTCATCCGGAGGCTCACTGAAGATGTTACAAAACGTCTAAAAAACGTCTATGGTGACAAAACGTCTAAAAATTAACCTTCCAGCTCACCAAGCAAACCTACATCAAGAACCTCAACCTTGTCTACAAATCTTTTCAGAGCTCGCTGAAAGACATTTGCTTAAGATCACGTGAAAAGATTAAAGTCAGTCAAGTGTTTTCAATCACATCTCCATTTCAGTCTTTTTCTGACAAAAGTGAGTAAGAGATATGTATAGAGTGCTGAAGCAGTATTTGGGTGCACATTTAATTGATAGGCAATAAAGCCTCTGCATCGTTTAGCATGTGGAATCCAGGAAATAGCAGAGGAGTTACACAGATACTTTGCACTAGCCTTCATGGTGGAAAATACCTCAAACATTCCATTAATAGTAAAGAAATTGGGAAGGAATTAAGTAACATCACTACAGATGGAAAATTAGCCAGACTAACAGGGATAAATGCAGTCAGATCCACTGGCCCTGATGGCTTGCAACCTAGGATCTGAAAAGTTGCAGCTACTGAGATAGTGGATGCATTGGTTGTAATTTTTCATAAATCCTTAGATCCTTAAGAAGTACCAGAGGATTGGAAAACTGCCAATGTGATACCCCAAAAATTGTGTTTGGGGGGAGGGGAAGAGGAGGAGAGTAGGTGGATTAACCTAATATCTGTTGTTGGAACCAATTAAATAAGTTTTAGCAGCACATTTGTAAAATTGCTTTAATCAAGTAGAGTCAGAACGGCTGCATGACAAGGAAATTGTGCCTATTAAAGTTCTAGGACATCTCCTTCAGAATGGACAGAGAGAACCTGTAGATGTGTTGTATTTGGACTTCCAGAAGGCATTCAACAAGGTGCACCACAAAAGATTAAGTCATAAGAGCTCATGTTGTTGGAAGTAATATACTGGCATGAGGGCTGTAAACAGCAAGTGCAGACCAGGGTTTTTGTTTTCAGGTTGACAACCTGTAACCAGTGGGGTTCCACAGGGATTCAGTGCTGGGACAACTGTTAACAATATGTTAGTGGCTTGGAGGAAAGAAGGTGTAGTCAAACTTGCACACGACACAAATATAGGTTGAAAGTCAGGTTGTGAATGGGTTACAGTTTAGAATGATAGCGATAGGTTAAGTGGACAAAATGTTGGCAAATGGAGTATAATCTGAAAAAATGCGACGTTTTTTATTTTGGAAGAGAGAACAAAAGAACGGTATTATTAAATAGAGACCATATCAGTAATGTGAACAGTTTTGGTCCCCTTATTTAAGCCAAGATATCATTTCATTGGAGGCAGTTCAGAGAAGGTTCAAGAGGATGATCCCCAGTACAGAGGTTTGTCTTATGAGCAAGGCAAAACAGCTCAGGACTTTACTCACTGGAGTTTAAAAGAGTGAGAGATATTCTCAAGAGGATTCCTAAGGGGCTTGACAGTGATTGCTGCAATGATGTTTCCTCTCACTAACGTGCCCAGGACCAGAGGCCAACTTAAGACTCAGATAAGGGAGGATTATTTCTCTGAGGGTTCAGCATCTTTGGAACTCCTCATCACAGAAAGCTGTGGGGGCAGAGTCCATGTGCATAACGATGGCTGAGATAGATAGGTTCTTGACCAGTATGGAAATCAAACTTGAAGAGCGTGGTGCTGGAAAAGCACAGCCGGTCAGGCAGTCGAGGAGTAGGGGAGTCGACATTTTGGGCAGAAGCCCTTCATCAGGAATGAGGCTTGTGGGCCAAGGGGACTGAGAGCTAAATAGGAGGAGGGGTGGAGCTGGGGCGCAGGTAGCTGGGAATGCAATAGGTATATGCAGGTAGGGGTGACAGTGATAGGTTAGAGAGAAGGATGGAGCAGAAAAGTGGGAAGGAAGATGGAGGCAAGCGCTGAGGAAGGAGATGTGGCTATGGTAGCGAGTCTGCTTCAGGACATGGCTGAAGAGCTTCAGGGCAGAAGAGATGACGTGAGGGGTGCAGTGAGACTCACTGAGATACTTGTAGAGGGAGCAGGAATACTCCAAGGTAGGCATCCTTGGAAGAGGCTGAAAAAGCGCAGCAGGTCAGGCAACATCCAAGGAGCAGGAGAATCGACGTTTCGGGCATAAGCCCTTCTTCAGGAATGAGGAAGGTGTGCCAAGCAGGCTAAGATACAGTCCCAACCCTCGGACTCAGCACCGCCTTCTTGACCTGCAATCTTCTTCCCGACCTCTCCGCCCCCACCCACTCTCTCTTTGGCATACCTTCCTCATTCCTGAAGATGGGCTTATGCCCGAAACGTCGATTCTCCTGCTCCTTGGATGCTGCCTGACCTGCTGCGCTTTTCCAGCAACACATTTTTCAGCTCTGATCTCCAGCATCTGCAGTCCTCACTTTATCCTTGGAAGAGGCTTCAATCAGGTTATGATCAACTAGGAGAAAGTGAGGACTGCAGTACAGAAATCAGTATTACAGAGAAAAAGCAGGAAAGAATGACAGATCAGACACAATCCTCTTGAATGGCCTACTCTGGTTCGTATTTCTTACAGGTTTTAGTGTAAAGTTCACAGAAAGTTAGAATGAGAGGACCAGTGTTCCTTTATCAAAATGATTTCAGCACAAGATACAGCCAAATGACTAATCACGTTTGAGCCAATTCTTTGCCAGAGCAACGTATTTTGCCGAAAACTTCCCCACCCTTGCTTCAATGCTAGGAAAGGCTATGGCCAAAGGCAGGTAAATGAAGTTAAGATGAAAATCAGCCATGATCTTATTGCATAATGGAACAGACTTGAGGAGCTGAATGGCTTACTCCTGTTTCCTCTTTCTTCAGCTGCTCATCCAAATCCCTTAAAAACCATGACTGAATCCACTCCACTTCACTCCCAGGTTGAGCATTACAGATTCTAGCCACAAGCAAGTGAAAACATTTTCTTCCTTCCTAACATTAACTTTTGTTTCCTTTAGTTCTTGACCAGAACAGTTTCTTTCTGTCCAGACTCAGGATTTGGAATTGGTCATTTTGATGGGTATATGAAGAGAAAGGTTGAGAGGGATATTCGCCAAACGCTGGCAAATGGAACTTGGTAAGATTGAGATGTCTGGTTGGTAAAGATTATCTATGACTTCTCAAATAACCTCGAACGGAAAGCAATCCCAGCTCACCCAGTCCATTTAGGAAAATAAAGTCCCTCCCATCACTGTAACTATTCACATCAATTCTTTCTGCACTCAAACTTTCACACACTCAAGTTCACAGCTTGCCTGCTATCTCACTGCACAAAAAATAAGCCCAGGGACAGCACAGTGGCTAGCACTGCTGTCTCACAGCACCAGGAACCTGGATTCAATTCCACTCTTGATGCTACTGTCTATGCGGGGGTGAATACTGCAGATGCTGGAGATTAGAGTCAAGATTAGACTGGTGCTGGAAAAGCACAGCAGGTCAGGAAAATCGACGTTTCAGGCAAAAGCCCTTCATCAGGAATGAGGTGGGAGCCTTGGGGTGCAGGGATAAATGGGAGGAGTGCGGGGGTGTGGAGAAGGTAGCTGAGAGTGCAATAGGTGGATGCAGGTAGGGGTAAAAGTGATAGGTCAGAGAGGAGGGTGGAGTGGATAGGTGGGAAGGAAGACTTGACAGGTGGGACAGATCATGAGGATGATGCTGAGCCACGGGGCAGTGGGGTTGATTGGTGCCGGTGTCCTGGAGATGTCCTCTGAAGCACTCTGCGAGAAGGCATCCAGTCTCCTCAATATAGAGATGGCGGCATTGGAAGCAACAGATACAATAAATGACATGTTTGGAAGTGCAGGTAAAGCTCTGATGGATGGGGACGGGGGGGCATCGACATGACCAGGTAGTCACAGAGAGAACAGCCTTTGCGGAAAGCAGATAAGGCTGGGGAAGGAAATATATCCCTGATGGTGGGGTCCGTTTGAAGGTGGCAGAAATGTCAGTATATGATGCGATTTATGCAGAGGTTGGTGGGGTGAAATGTGAGGACAAAGGGGGGGGGTGTTCTTGTTGTGGTTGGAGGGGTGAGGTTTGGGGGCGGAAGTGCCAGACGTGGATGAGATGCATTGGAGGGCATCCTCAACCGTGTGGGAGGGAAAATTGCAGTCTTTAAAGACAGAGGCCATCTAGTGTGTTCTGCTGTGGAACTAGTCCTCCTGGGAGCAGATGCGAAGGAATCGGGAATACAAGACAGCATTTTTGCAGAAGGCAGGGTGGGAGGTGGTGGATTTGTAAAAAATGTCAATGTTGAGTCGGTATTCACGGTTGGAGAAAGAGGTCCAGGAAGGGGAGGTGTCAGAGATGGTCCAGGTGAATTTAAGGTCAGGGTGGAATGTGTTGGTAAGTTGATGAACTGTTCAACCTGTCCATGTGCAGTTTGCACATTCTCCCCATGTCTGCATGGGTTTCTGCCAGATGCTCTGGTTTCCACAGTCTAAAGACGTGCAGTGGATTATCCATGCTAAATTACCCATAGTATTCAGGGATATGTACGTTTGGTGTGTTAGCTGTGGGAAATGCAGAAATAGGGTAGGGGGATTTGGATAGGAGATTGACAATAGTGGCGTTACAACTGGACTGTTATTCTGGAGACCCAGGTAATGTCCTGAGGACCCAAGTTCAAATTCCAACATTTGTTGTGGAATTCAATAAAAATCTGGAATTGGGTGAAAAACACCATCTGGTTCACTAACGTTCTGCTATATTTACCTGGTCTGGCCTACGTATGACTTCAGACCCACAGCAATGTGGTTGACTAACTGCCCTCTGGGCAATTAGGGATGAGCAACAAATACTGGCGTTCCATGAATGAATAAAAATAATGGGCCGGAGTTGTGTGCTCTTTGGAGAGCTGATGTAGACGCTACAGTGTAGAAACAGGCCATTCTGTCCAACTCGTCCACACAACCCTCCAAAGAGTATCCCACACCTATCCCAGCAACCTTGCACCTTCCATGTCTAATGCACCTATGTTTGGACATTATGGGTAATTTAGTGTGGCCAATCCACAAAAAACTGCACATCTTTGGGCTGGGGGAGGTAACCCACACAAACAGGGGGAGAATATGCAAACTGCACACAGACAGTCGCCTGAGAGTGGAACGGAACCCAGATCCTTGTCGTTGTGAGGCAGCAGTGCTGGCCACTCAGCCTGTTCCCACACTGTGGGGATTCTAGTTTTGCATCGGCTGCTTTATTAATTCTTGTGAATATTTGTAATTATTTACATGAAGTGTATATTTTGCTAATTTTCTACGTGGGGTACCTGCACTACTCCGAAGTTATCTTGGCATTTCTCTCTCCTCACACATTATACCACAAGCGCTAATTTTCTCCCGCACTCTCTCCGCTTTATGGCGGGACGGCTTTCTCGGGGCGACAAACCGGTTCCTTGTGAACCGAGTGCGCCGTCTCCAAGGCCCGGGCCCAGAGCCTGAGGCCCTCTGGCCTCCGCACACGCGGCCGCTCCATCTCCCTGTGGCGAGCCCTCTACCCCGAGATCTCTCCCCCTCCCCCACCGAGCTGAGGCCCAGCGTGAACTCCCGACAACGGGGGCCACGACCCTCACCCACGCGGGTCCCGCTGAGGCGCCGTCTCCCCGAGAGCCGGACACACTCACCCTCCGCTCAGAATGGCGGCCGCCGAAAAGGAAGAAGGGGTGGAGCCGCAAACGGAAATATCGACACGGGAGAACGAAACTTCCGGTGCTGCGCGCGCATTGTGGGGCAAAGTTGCCGCATGCTCTGCGGGGCCAAGTGGGTGGGAGCTGCAGGTTCAGAGCATCCAGCTGTCAGCCTCGAACACACTGAGCCTTTTAAGATGTTTTCTCATCAGAGATGTGTTTAGGCACTTGTAGAGCAAGTGGGACTTGAAGCCGGGCTTCCTGACCCCGAGGTAGGGACACTACCATTGCACCACAAAAGCCCGTAAATTTTAATTTCAATTTCACGACCAACTGGATTGGGTGCTGCAGTGGTAGTGTCGTTTCTTCTGGCTTAGGAGGACCGGTTTCAATACCCGTCTGCCCCAGAAGCGTTTAATAACATATTTCAACAGGTTGATTAGAAAACATCTACAAGGCTACAGGCCAAGTGCTGGAAAATGGGATTACAATAGATTGCTCCTTGATCGTGGGCATAATGGACCTGTTTCTTTAGGGCTATAAATTCTCCACAAATCTGGAGCAGGTAGGACTTGCAACCAGTCGCCTAAATGTTTTGAAGATAATTCTCGAATCAACCGGTTTAGAGATGCTATTTTCCACTGGTGCAGCTGTTGGACTGGAACTAGGTATTTTTAAAAATTTCTTGAGGGTTCCTACCTCTACATTATTAAGTTATAGAAATAACTAAAACACATTTAAAAGCAGCAATATAATTTTGCTTTTGAAGTTCATAGCTCTTCTGGTATCTTAGTGCTTTCCTAATTCTATGATTAGTCTAATCTCTCATTTCCACACATCTTATTTTGCAATGAGCTTTAATTCTTATTAAATGGAAAGACACTTGTTTTCATTCAATCTTTCATTTTCAACAAACATGCCCACTACAATTTTCATGCCATTCATTGTTTCACTAAGTTGTGCATTTCTTCTCAGATTAGACTATCCCTTGGATCCTATTCAAACATTTAAAAAAAATTGGTAATGTAGCTGTCACTGAGCCAACATTTATTGTCCAGCCCTAAAGCAGAAAAAGGAATAGCATTTGGAACAGTGCTAATTAATTTGAAACACCACAAAATGACATCCATGTTAGCAAAACATTATAACAACAATAATTCTGGGGATCATACACAAGAGATAAAATAAGATCAGGCTCTTCTACTCATCATAGCAAAAAAATGGCAAAGCACCTAAATTACATAGGGAGACCGGTTTTAGAGCAGAAGTAAAGTAGGGGGTGATGTACATACAAATATAGAGGAAACAAATCACTCTAGAAGGCACAACATAGAGTAAAGTTGCAAATCACATAAAACCAGGTTATAGTCCAACAGGTTTATTTGGAAATACAAATCAGAGTTAACATTTTGGGTCTGGCAACCCTTCCTCAGAACGCCAACTTCTGTTTTTGTTTCCGATTTATAGCATTCACAGGTCTTTTGGTTTTATTTGATAAGGAGTTCTATTTCAGGTTGGTGAGACTTGTGACTAGTGGCATTCCACAGCGATCAATGCTGGGACCACAATTTTTACAATAAGGAGGAAGTGAATGTACTGTAGCCAAATTTGCAGAGAATACAAAAATAGGTAAAAAGGCTGCAAGTGAGAGGGATACAAACCCACAACAAATCCACAGCAGGGTCCAGACTCTCGGCAAGGTGGTTGACTCTTAACTGCTCTCTGTGCAATTTATACTGCCCTAGCCAGTGAACCAGCCACATCCTGCAAATGAATAATAAAAAAAATTAGTGAAATTGATAAGTTAGCTAAGCAGGCAAAGAATTGGCAAACTGGGTATAATTTGGAAAATTGTAAAGTTGCTCATTTTGGAATGGAGACCAAAAGAACAGAAAGTTATTAAAAAAGAGAAAAATCATAAAGCTGCAACACAAAGGGACTTGGAATAGTTGTGCATGAAACACAATGTTGGTACACTGGTGCAGCAGGCAATCAGAAAGGCTAATGGAATATTGGCTCTTATTTCAAAGGAGTTGGAGTATAAGAGCAGGAATGTTTTACTGCATCTGTACACGATTCTGGTGAGATCATATCTGCAGTCTTGATCCCCTTCTTTAAGATATATCATTTCATTGAAGGCAGCGTAGCAAAGATTCACTATGATCCTTGGGATTATCTTATAAGCAAAAGATAAAGAGTTTTGGACTTCACTCATTGATGATAAAAAGAATGAGACATCATCTCATTTAATCATACAGGATTTTTAAGGGACTTGACAGGGTAAATGCTGAGGATGTTTCCCCTCATGGAAGAGTCTGTGACCAGAGGACAGTCTCAAAATAACAAAGTGCTAATTTAAGATTGAGAAGAGAATTTTTCCCCCTCCCCCCCCCCCCGAGGGTTGAGAAGAAGCCCTTGCTGTAGAGAGTTGTGGGGACAAAGTTCTTGCGTATATTTGAGGCTTTGACAGATTCGTGACCACTACAGGAATCACAGGTCATCATAAAATCTCCATAATGTGAAAGCCAGACATTTGGCCATAGAGTCCACAACCTCTGAAGAACATCCATCCAGACCCACTCCCTGCCCCCAACCCTATCCCTGTATTTGCCATGGCTATTCCACCTAGCCTGCATATCCCTGGGCACTATTGCCAACCCACACAACCTGCACATCTTTAGACTGTGGGAGGAAAGTGGAGCAACCAGAGGAAACACATTTAGACATGGGGAAAGTGTGCAAACTCCATACAAATAGTCAACCAAGGCTGGAATTGAGCCCAGGACCCTGGTGCTGAGGTAGCAGTGCTAGCCACTGCATCGCCCTGATTATGGAGAATGGGCAGGAAAAATGGACATGAAGAACATTGGATCAGCCATGATCCTATAGAATGGCAGAGCAGGTTTGAGGGACTGAAAGGCCTACCCCAGTTCTTATTTGTTATGGTCTTATAGGAGGTGTTGCTGCAATATAGATCAAGGAGTCAACAAGGACAAATGATATCATACAGGATTCCTCAAATGAGGCCAGATGTAGAACTTTAAAACAAAACAAAAAGGATAATCACAATGTTTGGAGTTTACTGTAGACCCCCAGTCAGGGATAGAAATGTCAACAAATCCCAGAGAATTGTAAAATAAAAAGGGTAATAACAAGATTTTCACTTCCCCAATCTCAACTTGGATCGACAAACTGGAAGGCTTACAGAAGGTGGAAGTCTTAAAATCTATCCAGGAAAGCTTCTTAAGCCAGCAGTGATAAAGATACAAGAGAGGGGTTGGTAGTATGTCTAATTTTAGGGAGTGAAACTGTGAAAGTGATAGAATTGACAATGGGGAAGCATTTTGGTGACAGCAGCCATAACAGTAAAATTTAAGGTGCCTATAGAAAAGGCTAAACTGAACAAGTAGTAAAAGCTTATTAAAATCTGCTTTACCCAATTCATATGATAAAGACAGAGCCAGATCCTGTGTTAAGTTTAAAAGACTGGAGAGGTTACACCCAGTCAAAGACTGGAGAGGTTACACCCTCAAGACTGGCTACATTTCTAAGTGTGTTTGCTCAATTTTTGGTATCAGAGTACATCTTACTAGATCTGTGCTCTATCAAAACCATGCTGGAGCTGGCATGCTTGCCAACCTCTTGTCTAAGGAAGTAAGAGGATATTAAATTAAATAGGGGAGAAGAGAATCAAATTCAGGAGGTGGTGGTAAATCAAATTGCAGAGTCAAAATCAAGGACAAAGCCATTCATATGGGAAACGATAGACTGTGGCAAGCGAGATTAGAGGGTATGAATTAAGAGTTAATTAGCAGACAAGACTAGAATTTACAAAGAGCATAAAAAGGTAAAACTAATAGCTTTTGAATGCACAGACCGTTCAAAAGTAAACAGGTGAACTGAGAATACAGAAATGAGTACAATCTGGCAGCCATTATAGAAATAATGACTTCAGGATATCATGGATTGGCGCTTATTTTTGAAGGCACAGCATGTTTTGGTAAGTTAGCTAACTCGGCTGTTAGTTAATGACAATATTGGTGCAGTAGACTGGGAAAGTAAAAAAGTAATTTGATAGAGTAGTGCACAGACCTGCAAACATTGATAAGGTAGGGTACGTTGCTGTAAACCAACAAAATACTTTGATGATTAAATCTAACATTTAATACCACGACAGGTTTTATTTCAGTTTTGCTCTCGGAAAATCCTGTCTTTTAGAATTGAGAAAGTGACCACAGACCTGATCATATTAAAATCAAAAAAATTTACTTGAAGTTTAAGTTCTACTAATACAAAAATGAATAAAAATATGCATAAACTTTATAATACAGAAGCTTTTAAGTTTCTAAACAAAGTCACTTGTGCAATGAGACAGTAAAAAGACAGACTATTTAGAATTACCCAGAAAACTTCCCATTTACCTAAAACAAAACAAAGACAAGTACCATTACAGGAATAACCAGTTCCATTTTTCTATTATATATTTTAAATAAATAAATGAGCATATTATTTTATAAACACATTTGCTTTATAGCACCCATGTAGCAAAATAATCCACATTTTCAATTAACAATTAAAATAGACCAAATGGGAAAGAGAAGAAATGGAAGCCTATATTCAACAAAAGTAGTAAACTACTGCAGATGGAATACTCCCAGTCGAGGGCGCTATGAGAGTTGTGAAGGAGCAAAGGCATTGGGGTGTTCATGTACACTAAAAGCTAGTGCAGAAAGTGTTCAAAAACTTAATGGAATGGTGACTTTATCTCAAAGCAGTTGGAAATAAAAAAATGAATCAATAGTACAAACCTTTCTTTAGATACCATCTCTAATACTGTGCTGACTTTCAATACTGCATCTCAAGAAAGATGTCTGAATTGCAGAGAATGTACAGCACACTATCAATAGAGTAGAACTAGGACTTAAAGGGTTTTAAACCATCAAGACTGTTTGATTTGTAATTGTTTCTTATTATAAGCTTGAACGGTCATCTAATCAAGGCATTTAACTGATAAAATAAATTGAAAATCAAAGGATCATTTTAAAATTACAGCAAGCTATTTGCATGAAACTATTCATAAAGGTGGTGGAAGTCTGGAAGATGGCTGGAAGTTGTCAAAAGATTAGATGTTGAGTTGTTTTCAAAGTTGAAATGGATGAACTTGTTAGGTAAAGGTTATGGATATGAAGTAAAGGCAGGTAAAGGAAGTTGAGGTACAGATCAGCCATAAGTTACTGAATAGCTGAGGAGGCTTAAATGGTTGAACGGACTATTACAGTTTTTTTTATATAAAAGACAAACAGTCAATGAAAATAGAACAGAAGCTTATGGTATTGTGCTCTTTTCACAGTTTTTGAAATTGCTGACTGATCCATATTTCATGAAAAAGTGGTATTCTATGTGAGCATCACAATTTGCTCATTGTTAGTTCCACTATCAATACCTGAAGTGGCTTCACACTGTGAAGCAAGTATATTTTTTAAGAAAAAAAGCAACAATACTACTGATAACTGAAACAAGCAGAAAACGTTAAGTCAGCAAGCCAGGCAGCATCTATAGAGGTAGGAAGCCACATTTAAAATTTCTAGTCCACAGCTTTCATGAAAGATCACCAATCTGAAACAGTGTTCCTAACTCGACACATGCTGCTTGACCAGAGAGTGTTTCTCGGAAGAAACAGATAGAAAATAACATTTTAAAGTGGAACATAAACTCTTTAAAAAAAAGACAACACATTTGATATTTAAATATTAAATAATTGCCAAAGCTAGCATTACTCTGCTTAAAGAAGAAACTAAAAGATGAATTGCACATGGACTTTTCAACACACAAGCTGTAATAAAAGTCATTAAGTGCATCTACTAACCAGCACCTCATTGATAAGGTTAATAATTTCACAATAGAACATCCAAACAGTTTTTTTGAGACATTTTCATTCTACAAAGGTGATGACTGAAAGGAACATGTTATCACCAAAGTCTGCATACATTTCACATACTACACAGTGAAAACAGAAAATTCAAAAAGTTTAAATATTGACTGCATAGCACTATAAACGTGCTTCATTTGAATCTCTAACATAGAGTGGTGACATATGTGCAACTAACAGCAGAGTCAGTTTTATAATTACAGTAGGACAATTCTTGGAAGAACAGATAGCATAGAACACAATATTACAGCAACGACAAGTCAACATGTACAAAAGTGCTGTTGCCCATAATGAATTTTTGGTAATAAGTTATTACTATAAATTGCCATTGTTCATATGACAGGCCATCACCCAAACATATTCCTTTACAAGGTTCATCCAATTTTGAATAAAGGTGCTTTAATTTCAAAAAATCAGTTTTGAACAAATTGGACAAATCGGTGACTATTATTAATTAGCACTGTAGAAGTTACTTTGGTACAATACTTCCTGTGCTAACAGAATCACAATTCAAGAATGCAGCATTTTAGGAAGAACTGCTTGCTTCTTCCAAGTGCTTGTCATCTTCAGGAGGAATGTAACTGCATTTAGGATTGTTGAACAAGTCGCCTGTAGTGAGGTAACACTTTTTTCTCAGGAAGATAAAGTCCAAACTCCAAAGCCACAAGTGTGGTGAACTCAAACGAAACCAGCTCTTTTGAGTTCAATCTTAATCGTTCTTCCAGTTTCTATATGCAAAAATTAAAAAAGAAAGCAAATATAAAAGCTGATGTAAAAACAGACCAAATTGTGCCAATCTTCAAAAACAAGTTTTTTGACAAAAGAGACAGCTTTTGATATGTTAATAAGTTTACAAATACATGAAACTGTTGACACATTTAAACTGAATCAGGAGATCTGACCAGCCAGGTTTAGGAGGTACTGGAAAAGCACCTCCTTGAGAACCAACTAGAAATTTTAATATTGCAGAGATCAGTAATACCAGTACTTTTACTGACAATCAGAAAAACCCATTACAATCCTTATAGGGTTTATGGTTTGTCATGTATTTAATCAATTTTTAATTGTGCTGTATGAAAGTGTGCATAGTCAAGTAATTTATTTTGTTCATGAACAAATCACTGAAGAAGGGTCAATGGATCTGAAACGTTGACTCTGCTTTCTCTTCTCAGATGCCACAAGATCTGCAGTTTCTCCAACAATTTGTTGATTTTTAATTCATTTTGTGGAAACAGGAATTTAACTTTTACAATTTTTTTTTTAAAACAGTGTGCATGTTCCCACTGTAAACCACCACCAGTGAGAGTCATCCCAATAACACCCATGACATTGGTCAGTCAGGACAAAGAACCTGTTTTGTTGGTCAGTCTCAACACATGCAGGAATGTCATTATAGTGGTGAGTAATGACATCAGCATAAATGTCATCTGAGCTTCACTAGAATTTCCCTGAAGTATTCATTCATAATTTATAAATTTCACTTGACTGGAACGGTTTGTCATTCAGATGAACAGCTGACAATTTGCAACAGTGAACTTTCCTTACATTTAAGAGATCACTATACTGAACAACCTCGATTATCCAAACGAGATGGGCGGGCAGTATTTTGTTTGGATAATTGATCGTTTGGATAACTGATCTAATCATAAACAAGCGGTAATTTAGGAGTGCCGGTTATCAAAACATGCCTCGGTTATCCGGCAGTGCAATCCATAATGCCGTTTAACTGATAACTGAATGTTGAGTTGCCGAATGCCATTTTTATGGCACCTTGAGATCTTGTTTGGATAATCTGAAATTCGATTAATCAATGCTTGGATAATCAAGGTTGCCCTGTACTTTGTCAAATTGCATGTCTACTTTTCTCATCGAAATCCATATTAACAGTTTCTCATTATATTGATCATGAATATTCATGTTACACATTATAAAATTCAGACTCATATGTAACCACATCAATTGATGCAATTCTCAACTTTAATTTTTGATAGTGACAAAGCACTTTTTGTGCAACCCATTAGTCCATCTAGCAGTGGCATTGAAGAAAACTGCATCCTTACTGAAGCAGATTAAAAGATTTCAACTTAGGTAAAAGATGGCTGATACTATTTTGCATTACTATATACAGTTCTCATTCTAACCCTACAGAGAGGAGACAAAGTCTATAAAACTTAAAGAAAATGATCCTCACAGAGTCATAGAACTGTGAAAGTCCTTCCTTCATTTGTGATTGATAAGATACCAATTGAAGGTGTAGATGAACATCTGAAGGCTAATTGCTTGGTTAAAATGGCATTGACTTTCAAGTTAGCTTTCCAGAAAACCCAATCAAGTTGCAAACAAAAACAGAAATTGCTGGGAAAACTTAGCAAGTCTGGCAATATCGATGGAAAGAAAGCAGAGTTAATGTTTTGGGTCCAGTCACCTTTCTTCAGACTTTTAGTCCTGAACAAGGATCACTGAATCTGAAACGATAACTTTACTTTCTCTTTACAGATGCTGCCAGGCCAGCTGTGTTTTCCCAGCAATTGCTGTTTTTTCTGATTTCCAGCATCTGGGGTTCTGTGTGTTTTTCTGTCTAATTGAGTTGTACTTGGAATATAGATTTAAGTTTGAATTACTAGCAATTGGAAAGAGATCATGTTACCAATCAAATTGCATGGTTTTAGCACAGGCTCTGGGCAGAGCTCAATCAGCAGCAAAGTTGTCAACGGAGCATCTGTTCTCCCTTCCTTCCTCACTTTCCATATAATTAACAAAGATTGGACCCCATCTATTAATTTCACTGACTCTAGTGGACAGTTATTTTTATTCAAGAGAGATTTCAACACTACAGCAGCATAAACGGTAACATAAACAAGCAAAAGTGATAAAAAATTTGTAAACTTTAGTATCCAGCAAATATTCTGCCATTGGGTACAAAAAAGTACTAGGTTTAAGAGGGGTTTAGGTCTGAATATTCATCTATGATCTTCAATTGTAAGATGTCCCCGTTAATTTAGAACTACACTGAAAATTACATTGACGTAATGTTAAGACCATGTCCACAGTGATTTTATGTTGGCATAAAAGACCGAAGCATCAAAACGCAGGTAGAAATATTCAAGTGATAAATTGTAATCAGACACAAGTTTTATCTATAGGTGAAAGTGAGGACTGCAGATGCTAGAAATCAGAGTCAAAAAGTGTCATTCCTGATAAAGGGTTTATGCTTGAAACGTCGATTCTCCTCCTCGGATGCTGCCTGACCGGCTATGCTTTTCCAGCGCTGTACTTTTTGACAAGTTTTATGTATAGCTAGATAACTATTTGAATATTTCTAAACAAAAACTAATGTATGCTATTTCATTAACAAATGTCTAAATAACATTTTTGAAATGAGGCTTTTCCTTTCCCTCCCCACATACTTTTCACTAGTTATTTTTGAAGCTTGAATTCCTAGTGAAGAAGAAAAAGTTGTTAACTTGATGTAAAGCATTATACTCACATCAATCAGATGTCTCACTTCATGCTTCTTGAGGTCACTGCTGATTTTGGCTGCTAGCAGTAAGCAAGCACCAGAGCAAAGCTTTCTGTTTTGCTTATTGACTTTGCCTTGGAGTACAAGCTTCTCAAAGTAAACAAATGATAAAGCCACAGTACAAGGTTCCAGAGCGCACTCTTCTGCCAGGTTTCGCATCTCACGTTTCAGACTGCGAAGGAAACAGAAAAATGCATGATAAAACCATTTGGTGACTTTAATATCATGATTAACAGCAATACATCAAACTATTAAGTTATTATTTCTACATTTTTGTTCCAAAATTAGTGTTACAGCTTTATCAGGTGGTTATTCTATTTTAAATGATAAAGACTGTCTTCACAGACATACAAGATTGCTGACTTTACAGTTGACACTATAGTCGACAAAATGTATCTGTAGGCACTAAAAACTAGAATGAGATCAATAGATCAGTAGTGATCAAAAAGTGTGTCTAGCTGGAATAAGTTGATATGGACCACAGGCCATTAATTCACTGCATAAAAACAGTAATCATAAATTTAATCAAACATGTTGACAACAACCTCAATAGAAATATAGCTTCAATCAAAAGTAGAAACACTACTAGAGTTGGGATAATGCTTTTATCTTTGATAGCAAACAGCAAACAAAAAGGCTAGTGACAAACAAATTTCAGTAGATACGGTTTGAAGTTAGTGTTTTATTGATAGCTTTGATAGAAGTAATTTAAAGCTCATCAGTTTAATTTTCAGCTGTATGTGAGATTTACTTGCCTTATGTCCTGAAACGCAATTAAGAGGAGTTACACAAAAGCTATTTGGGAGCCTACACGTAAATTGTTTCATGCACAGTGCATAGCTAAGGCTATTACAATGGTTCACAATTCAGAGGCACATGCTTGAAGCAGGTGTTGGAAGACAGGACCGAGATTAGATGGATACTGAAGCAAATTTGGTACCTGTGAAACCATAACCCAGCAGGTTCCAATACAATTAGGAAATGGTGGAAATTCATCAAGAAAAATATAAAAAGTTCTAAAACTGATGGAAGGCAAATAAATGTGTCCTTAAATCAGCTTGAGTATGAAACTAACTAAAATGTCATTAGCTGCACTGGTCTGTCTTCATTTGGTTCATTTACCTTCTTATCTTACTAAGCGTCAGCTTAATGTGAGGAAATTTCTCCTTGAATGTTTCATTCATATCCTTTTTCAAATCAGATGGTTTTACATATTCAATCACTGTGGTCTGGGAAAAAAAAAGAAAATTCATTTGTGAAGCCAATCACTATCATACAAAATGTGTATTTTAATTACTCTACATGATTAAATATTGCATATGTATCGCAATAGGTATAAACTTTGCTAGGAATTTGTAAAAATGTATAATTAGTAACAATACATTTTGCCCAATAAATTACCTCATATGAGCAGCAATTGAATGTTTTCAGGTCTCAAGAATGTAAAATTAATTAATCCTTGAGGAATTTTGATATAAATACCAAAGAATACAGTGAGTCATTCCTAGTTATATTTTCTCTTCAGTTTCAAAGACAAAATAATTTCATTGTCAATTAGACTGCTAGATAAACTACTACCACAGAGAGGAGACAGGTGCAAGAGACCCCGGGGGAAGTACCTGTCAGAAACAAGTTGAATCTTTTGGAAACAGTAGAGACAGATGACACTGCCAGTCCGCGAGGCGGCCTGGTCTGTCAATCAAACGTTGGCGTGGAGACAGAGCGGAAGAGTCGGACATCGCACGGAGCCGTAGTAATAGGGGACTCCATAGTGAGAGGAACTGACCAGGGTTTTTGTGGCAGTAGACGGGACTTAAGGATGGTGTGTTGCCTTTCTGGTGCCAGGGTTAAAGACATCACAGACAGAGTGCAGGAAATCCTCAAGGACGAAGGTGAAGAGCCAGAGGTGGTGGTACATGTCGGGAAGAAGAGGAGGAACATACTACAGCGGGACTTCGGAGAACTAGGAAGGCGGCTGAAAAGCAGGACGT
>NC_057729.1:43260133-43271064 GCF_004010195.1 Chiloscyllium plagiosum | reverse complement strand
CGGGGGGACCTAGAATCAGGGGATGTAGAGTCAGTATGGATAGAGCTAAGAAATACTAAGGGTAAAAAGACCCTCTTGGGAGTTATCTACAGGCCCCCAAACAGTAGTCTGGATGTCGGATGTAAGTTAAATCAGGAGCTGAAATTGGCCTGTCGCAAAGATGTACTACAGTTGTTATGGGGGATTTCAACATGCAGGTAGACTGGGAGAATCAGGATGGTATTGGACCTCAAGAGACTTTGTGGAGTGCCTCAGAGATGGATTCTTAGAACAGCTGGTGCTGGAGCTGACCAGGGTGAAGGCAATTCTGGATCTGGTATCGTGCAACGAACCAGAATTGGTCAGGGACCTCAAAGTGAAGGAGCCATTGGGAAGTAGTGACCATAACACATTAAGTTTCAATCTGCAATTTGAGAGGGAGAGGGTACAATCGGAAGTGACAATTTTTCAGTTCAATCAAGGGAACTATGGAGCTATGAAGGAGGAGCTGGCCAAAGTTCAATGGGGCAATACCTTAGCAGGGATGACAATGGCGGATATTTCTGTGCATAATGCAGAGGTTGCAGGATCAGTTCATTCCAAAAAGGAAGAAAGTTCCTAAGAGGAGGCATGGGTGGCCGTGGCTGACAAGGTAAGTTAAGAAACATATCAAGTTAAAAGAGAAAGTATAACATAGCAAAGATAAGTGGGAAAACGGAGGACTGGGAAGCTTTTAAAGAACAGAGGATTACTAAGAAGGAAATACGCAGAGAAAAAATGAGGTACGAAGGTAAACTGGCCAAAAATATAAAAGGAGGATAGTAAAAGCTTTTTTAGGTATGTGAAAGGGAAAAAAATGGTCAAGACTAAAATTGGGCCCTTGAAGACAGAAACAGGAGTATATATTACGGGGAACAAAGAAATGGCAGAAGAATTGAATTGGTACTTCAGATCTGTGTTCACTGGGGAAGACACGAGCAATCTCCCTGAGTTAACAGTGGCTGAAGGACCTGAACTGAAGGGAATTTATATTTACCAGGAATTGGTGTTGGAGAGACTGTTAGGTCTGAAGGTTGATAATCCCTGGGGCCTGATGGTCAACATCCCAGGGTACTGAAGGAGGTGGCTCGAGAAATCGTGGATGCGTTGGTGATTATTTTCCAGAGTTAGGTAGATTCGGGATCAGTTCCTGCGGATTGGAGGGCGGCTAATGTTATACCACATTTTAAGAAAGGAGGGAGAGAGAAAGCAGGAAATTATAGACCAGTTAGTCTGACCTCAGTGATGGGAAAGATGCTGGAGTCTATTATAAAGGATGAAATTACAACACATCTGGATAGTAGTAACAGGATAGGTCAGAGTCAGCATGGATTTATGAAGGGGAAATCATGCTTGGACTAATCTTCTGAATTTTTTTGAGGATGTAACTCTGAAGATGGACGAGGGAGATCCAGTAGATGTAGTGTACCTGGACTTTCAGAAAGCTTTTGAGGTTAGTGAGCAAAATTAGGGCGCAAGGTATTGGGGGCAAAGTACTAACTTGGATTGAAAGTTGGTTGGCTGACAGGAAACAAAGAGTAGTGATAAACGGCTCCATTTCACAATGGCAGGCAGTGACCAGTGGGGTACCGCAGGGATCAGGACTGAGATGGCAGCTTTTTACAATATATGTTAATGATATAGAAGATAGTATTAGTAATAACATTAGCAATTTTGCTGATGATACTAAGCTGGGTGGCAGGGTGAAATGTGAGGAGGATGTTAGGAGATTACAGGGCGACCTGGACAGTTAGGTGAGTGGTCAGATGCATGGCAGATGCAGTTTAATGTGGATAAGTGTATGGTTATCCACTTTGGTGGCAAGAACAGAAAGGAAGATTACTACCTAAATGGAATCAATTTAGGTAAAGGGGCAATACAGAGAGATCTGGGTGTTCTTGTACACCAGTCAATGAAGGCAAGCATGCAGGTACAGCAGGTAGTGAAGAAGGCTAATAATACCCTTGAGTTTAGAAGACTGAGAGGGGATATGATTGAGATGTATAAGATTATTAAAGGATTGGACACTCTGGAGGCAGGAAACATGTTTCCGCTGATGGGTGAGTCCCGAACCAGAGGACACAGCTTAAAAATACAGGGTAGACCATCTAGGACAGAGATGAGGAGAAACTTCTTCACCCAGACAGGGGTGGCTGTGTGGAATGCTCTGCCCCAGAGGGCAGTGGAGGCCCAGTCTCTGGATTCATTTAAGAAAGAGTTGGATAGAGCTCTCAAGGATTGTGGAATCAAGGGTTATGGAGATAAGGCAGGAACAGGATACTGATTAAGGATGATCAGCCATGATCATATTGAATGGTGGTGCAGGCTCGAAGGGCAGAATGGCCTACTCCTGCACCTATTGTCTATTGTGGCAAAACATACAAACAGTAGAATGCTTTCAATTTGTGCAATTAGCCTTCTCCCTGTAACCCTAAATATTCTTCCTTTGCAGGAAATCATCTAAAATAAATTCATATCTATCCAATAACACATCATAATTGAAGAAAAACAAAGTTTATTTCCCTCCATTGAAACAATAATTTCATAGTCAATAATGCACATTTTTAAAGAAAAGGTTATCTGATCTGAATGGATTACAAACTGATGGCCCACTATACGACAAAGCCCTTACAAGCTGAACTATTCCATTTCACAAGTGTATTCTTTAGAGCATGCTTACTGTGAATACAAAAAGCATCAGAGAGCCCTAGAGCTTATAAACAAACAATGACTTAACAGGGAAATGCCACTGATCAAAACCATCTGCGCTACGCAATCCAAATACATATTCTCATGTGATCTACTAGATAAAAATCCAGGCTAGTTTGTGTGGAGAAAAAAAACCCAGCAAATTGCTCGTCAACTCCCCTAGGCCAAGTCCAGATTATCACTCTAGCCCTTTGAAGAATAAGGTTTAACAAAAACTCAATCTCACAAAATTATTTCCTTGGTACAACCATTTTAATACATTGAGCTGTACATTCACATTAATTGCAATCAACATAATACAATTAATATCTCACAGCTGATCAGGGTTCATGTAACATTTGTGATTCTGTATTCGGTCATGGTAGAACAATTGCATTTGGGCACTTTGTCACTATGAATCCCTTTAAAATATTAGAACAAATATTATTTGCATACACTCTACAGAATCTGTCAAAATAGACAAGATTCATATTTTATTCAAGATTTCAATAGCAATATCATCATTTCTCCATTGTGGCTGGTTTATCAGTAAGACTAGAAGGGTCAGCATTCAAATTAAAGTACTAATACTGGAAAAGCAAAACCTGCCAGTCTCAGCCACTTTGTAAGTGCATTTAGTTGCTTTCAATGGATTTTAACACCCTGAAATACATTTTCTGTCGCGAAATAATTGTGGTTGAAAGTAACAGACAACCATATTTTACTCTTAAGGAATGTTATACGAACCATGGCAAGTTTCAGTTGTGATAGTCTACACTTCAGTTTTACCATAATAAGCATATGGTAAAAACAACAAGAAAAGCAAAATCACACATCACTTTTCATTTTAAATCTATGTAGATCAGTTTTTCTTCCCTCGCTGAGTTATTCAATAATTAGTATTTAACAAGCCAAAGCAGAATTATGGATATTTGGTGCTTAAAAATGTTTAGAAGTCATACAATGGATCAAAGAAAAAGTGTTATGTCTCCATTCTTAGAATTAGAAGTGCAAAACTTTATTTGGAACACAGTTGAATGCTCAAAGGAACTTTACCATATATGATGCAAAGATTAGAACCCGTTTGTGTTTTCCACATGGCCACTGGGGGTCATCAAGAAGATTCGGATCATATTCTATCAAATCTCCAGCTTCACTACCTAGAATATGACAGAAAACAACAGAGACCTGAAACCGCACTTTTATTTTTAGATGCTCATTATACATGCGTTTAACATTGCCAGAATAATTGGTTTTCAGCATAATCTACACAAACAGCTAAATGTCAGACAAGAGAAGAGTCTAAAGTAATTTAGGAGGCAGTCAACTCAGTATTGGCAATGCAAACCAAGCAGTGAAATTCAAAGCTGTCCCTTCTGTGGGTCGTGCCACTAAATAATGTTTGCAAATGAATCAAATATCACAATCAGAAAACGAAGACATCCTTCAAGTTTAGTCTGTGCGGGTTTGGGGGGGTGACAGTATTTACCAATTTCTATAGGTCAGATAAGTGCTGAATGCAAAGTTTTGGCACACGTAGGAGGAAAAATAAATCAGTTTTGAATAAAGAGTTGGGGAAATCAACTTTCAGTGCAGATACAAGTTGGTATTAGCAGAGGAGGTAATGTTTGTATTAAAAGCATGCAAGATATGCAGCATTATATGTCAGTCATACAAAACATGACTTTTCCCATTTGAAAGAAACAGAATTTAGTAATTTTCAGGTAGCAAAAATAACTTGATATGAATAGTCATCAATGTCAACTTAAAACAGTAAAACAAAGGTTAAATAGTGAATGCAGTTAAAACTTCTAAACTGCAACTGAATGCATACTTTCTTTGCAAATACTACTTTAGTTGAATACTATTTTTATTTTACCTAATTCCATTGCTATCGCTGCAGCTCCATGTCTTCCTGGTGTAAAACTCCGATGCATGCTATTTCGAACCTGTGCTATTGAAGTTGGAACCTCAGGGAGAGCTTTTGGCATGACAAAGGCATTGGTTGGATAAAGGAACTGCGCATATGAAACTGACTGAAACAGGAAGAAATTTGCAGTAAATAAAATTAAATATTATTCCCCAATCTATTACAATGCCTCAAAAATGGCACTTGAAGTTTTGTACATTACAAACAAGTTACAAAATTAATTTTGCAAGGTCATTAGGCATAACATGCAATCAAATTTTTCACATCAGAGTATGCACAATGGAAATAAATACATTTAGACTATAAATCACAAGTTAGTGCAAAACAAAAACCACAAATTTTGGACATTATCACCCAATATTGAAATTCATAGCCTTCAATACTTCATGATTGGTAAACTACATTTGATTAATTGTACAATGCTACCATCTTAGCAGTTGTTGTAACAGTGCATAAGTAAGTTATTCAACTCATTGTGTCTGTACTGGCTCTCCAAATGAGCAATTCACTTTGTAAACTTTGATGTCCTTGCTCTATAACCCTGCACATTTGTTCCTCTTCAAATAACAAATCTAATTCCTTTCTGAATGCCTCAATTGAACCTTTCTCAACTCTATTCCCAGGCTACACATTCCAGACTATAACCACTTACTGAGGGAAAAAAAGTTTCTCAAAGGTCCTTTGTCAATTACTTTAAATCTATGCATTCTCATTCCCAAACCTTTAAGAGTGGAACAGTTTCTCCCAACTATTCTTCCTGGAGCCCTCACAATTTGGCAGCCATTAGGTTAAAACAATTAACTTTTAACATAAAACAAAAAACAAATGACCTTTGAATATTTTTTTACATGGGGAAATATTTCAAAGTGCAATTTAGACAAACATGGTGACATTGAAGGGCCTTAAACAAATCAGCATTCTGCACCCTCACTCATTTCTTACAGAAGACTTTCAGTGGAGCTCATTCTAGAATAATTAACAAGGAAACTGTGTCAATTTAGATGGATTTTGCACAAAAGTTATTGTAAAAGTTAGGAAGTTAAGGCAATTCGGATGAATACAATCCACAATCAACCAAAAGTTTTTTGCTGCCATAGACAGTTCAACAATTGAATGAAATTCTTCCAGAAATACAATCACATTAAAAAGTTCACACCACAATATCTTATACAATACAGATAATTTTTACCTTTACGTCTGCACCAAGTTCAACTCCATCAAGCCCAAGCAGCATGTCGGTTGAAGCTGAAATGCCACCAGAAGGGTTACGTTGCCTGGGTCCTTCCATCTTATTGTCTCTGAGAAAACAATGTTAAATCCAGATCTTGCTGCAGCTAGAATATACTGAATGAGTGGTCAAAGCATACACCAGCTACAAAATGCACAATGAAAGGAACTTGCTCCCTTTACAAATCAGTCAGAAATCAAAGCTGCACATCAACAGGAAATGCTTTCACAAAGAACAATAAAACATATTGAGAAAATAATCAAACTAACATTATGGTCAATTTGCAAATGCCTGATCCAAAGTTATTTTGGACTCCAATCTACCAAAATAGACTTTCCCAGTTCAGAGTGAAATAGGATTTTCTTTGAAACAAGGCTTTTTCCTGATAAGAGGAAAACAATATATAATTTTCCAATGAATCTGCCAGCTTTAATTTTCCATTCGGCCTTTGCAGAATGCTCACTGTAGTTTCCTCTTCAAAGCATCCGTTTACATCAGAGTGGCCTCAAATTTCAGAAAGGAAGACAACAGCAGACTATTATTGAATGCATCGCCTTTCCGCCACTTCCAAGTATGATAATTACTAACAAAAATGTGAACATTGAAAATTTTAACTTAATTAAAATGACAAAAGATCTCATCACTTGCATAATATTTTCAATATTTAACAGTGCAAAAGCTAAAAAAAGTTGATTACAGTAAACAAGAAATTGCTGGAGAAACTCCGCAGGTCCAGTGGAATCCATGGGAAGAAAGCAGAGTTAACAATGAGTCCAATGACTCATCAGAACTTATGAAGAAGAGTCACCAGACGTGAAATGTAAACTCTGCTTTTTTCCTCCAGATGCTGCCAAACCTAAGTTTCTCTCCCAATTTCTGATTTTGCTTGAAATCTCCAGTATCTGCAGATTTTTGTCTTATTTCATGGATTGTAGTTCTTGCTGCCTGTGTAACAGCATCTGAAGCACTTAGGGATACAATTTCAGCAAGCACAAAACATAAACCCATATTCACCTTGCAGCAGCAGAAAAACAAATCTGTAGACTTTTGGTCACAACCAAATGAAATTGTTGTGAAAATCTAGATGCTAAGCATCCGCTATTTAGCTCCAATTTTTGTACAATGTGCTACTCTCAGTATACTCAATCCAGTACAGTGGTAAAAATAGACTTCATCTAGAAATCAAAATAATGGATCATTGTAGTTCAGATGAGAAAGTGTAAATTGAAGGCAATGTATTTGATGGAAGCTACAAATATTTTTTAAACTCGGCATCAGCAATTTTCTAGTAGCCAAAAAAAAAAATCAATGATAGTAAACAAATAACCACAATGCTTTCAATATTCAAATCAACTTTTTGGTTCCTCTTTATACAACTTTGAATTGGTCTACCAATGAGTACACACTTATCTTCATGGATTAGAAATAGATGGCTTAGTTTAAACAATTTGGAATCTTGCAGTGCAGTGGTAGTGTTCCTAACCCTGAACTGAGAAACCCAGGTTCAAGTCCCACCTGCTCCAGAGGTGTGCAATAACACCTCTGAACAGTTTGATTCGAAAATAGGTTAATTTTTAAAAAAGTTCCTTTACCGAAAGGGGTCTTGTGCACAAAGATAATGTTGCTACCTCTGATCTAGAATGTCAAGGTTCAAGTCCCTGCTGCTCCAAAGGTGTCTCATCTCAACTGTTCAATTCAAAATATCTGAATGCTACTTTTCCCCTTTCAACTCCATTTTGATTCAACTCCCTAGTCTTCAATGGTCGGCATTGCATTAACTGGCTTTATGTAAATCAATTAATTGGAAAACTTGGATGATTTACTGGGTGGTGATGAATAGATTAAAAAAAAGTCACAGGTGATACGGCGATAGAAAAGAAAACATTCCATTGGCTGTAAGAGTACTTCTGGATGTTACAAAATTGAACTTTCTTTTTCGGATTCTTGTGGAGTACACATGACTAGGAAACATCTAAATGTTGCTTTTTAGGGCTCTATTGGCCCTATTACTGACCCAGGATGCCTGGGTTCAAGTCTCAACTGCTCCGGAAATGTATAATTACATGACTGAATAGACTGATTAGATAACAAAAAAAAAAAAAGTTCTTTTTACAGGGCTCAGAGTCTTATGGCTTTGAAACAGACCCTTCGGTCCAACCAGTCTATGCCAACTTAATCCCAAACTAAACTAGTCCCACCTGCCTGCTTTCAGCCCACATCGCTCCAAATGTTTCCTTTTCATGTACTTAACCAAATGTATTTTAAACGTTGTAATTGTACCCGCTTCCACCACTTCCTCTGGAAGTTCATTCCGCACACAAATCACCCTGTGTACAAAATTTGCACCTTTTTAAAATCTCTCTCTCACCTTAAAAACATGCTCCATGGAATTGAAATCCACCATCCTAGGAAAAAGACAACTCTAGCTATACCCCTCATTACATTATAAACTTCCATAAAGTCACCTCTCAACCGCCTAGGTTCCAGCCTTTCAGCATAACTCAAACCTTCCAAACCCAACAACATCCTGGTAAATCTCTTCTGAACCCTCTCCAGCTTCATAATACCCTTCCTATAACTGGAACCAGAACTAGACACAGTATTCCATAACAGGCCTCACCAACATCTTGCACATTGTGGATAAAATGGAGTGTCCGTATCTCTGAGCTGGTAATATGGGTTAAAATCTGACCTGCTTTAGAATCAAGTCATAGCATATCTGAACAGGTTGATTAGAAAATATCTGACTGTCTTTTTTTTAAATTTGGGGCTCTTATAGTGCAGTGGTAATGCCCCTACCTTTAACCAAGAGACCTGGGTTCAAATACCATCAGTTTTAAAGGTCAAAGAATCATAGAATTCCTACTGTGTGGAAACAGGCCCTTCGGCCCAATAAGTCCACACTGACCCTCCAAAGAGTATCCTGCCCAAATCCATTCCCCATTACTATACATTTACCCCTGACTAATGCATCTAACCTACACATCCCTGAACACTACGGGCAATTTAACATGGCCAATTCACCTGACCTGCTCATCTTTGGATTATGGAAGGAAACCGGAGCACCCGGAGGAAATCCACGCAGACATGGGGCAAACTCCGGTGCCAAAGGCTGGAATCAAACCCGGATCCCTGGTGCTGTGAAGCAGCAGTGCTAACCACTGAGCCACCATATGTATAATAATACATACAAAGAGATAATTTTAAAAAATGCATGTTACTTTTTTTAAGTTGACACTCCTATACTGCAGTGGTGGTATCCCTAACTTTTATATAGGAGTCCTGGGGTTGAGTCCTTTCTGTTCCGGAGGTGCATCATTACAACTCTGAAGAGGCTGATTACAAAAATCTATATGTTCTCTTAATTCAGCAGCTATGGTTCATTTGGTGGCATTCCCACCTCTAGCTCAGAAAGCTGCTGGTTTAAGTCCTGCTCCCAAAGCTTGTGAACTGGTTAATTTAGTAATGTAATAAGAGATATTTGATGTAACTTAATAAGGCGCTTGTGGCACAGTGGTAGCATCACAGCCAGGAGGCCTGGGCTCAAGTCCCACTTTCTCCAGAGGTGTGTTATCTGTCATTTAATATCTGAGCAGAGTGATTAGGAAATATGCGAATGTCTATTTACATCCAATCTTACTGGCAATATCACTGCACCAGAAATCAAAAGGCTGTGTCCAGTGTTCAGAAGTTATGAGTCAAATCCCACCACAAATGAATGTCTTTTGCTAGGGGCATGTGTGGCACAGTGGTAATGTACCTATCTTTGTGCCAGGTGAACCAGGATTAAATCCTACCTGCTTGAGAGGTCTGTACTAACATCTCTGCACAGATTGTTTAAAATAACCGCATGGTCATGAAATGACTCCACTGTACTGCCAATGTGCACTACTATGAGAAACAAATTGATTTAAAACTATTTGAATGTTTCCTGGTGGGTCTTGTGGCACAGTGATAGTGTCTGCCCCTCTGGCCAAGGCAGTCCAGACTCGCAAGTCCCACCCACTCTAAGAGGTGTGCCATTACATATCTAAATTTTCTTTGAGGGGGCTGGTGCAATGCAGTGGTGTCCCTAATTCTGAGCCAGAAGGCCTAAGCTGAAGTTCTAACTCTCCTGATCTTTGAGAAAAAAAGTGTCTGAACATATTGATTAAAAACCTAAATTTTTCTTTGGAACATGTTGGGGCATGGAGGCCATATGCCTGCTTCTGGGCCAAGATGACTTGGGAATCAAGTCTCATCTGGTTCAGAAGCTTGCCATAATATGTCTGAATAGCCTTTTCAATTTGGAATTCTGAAATTTTGAAGGCTTTATCCCATATAAGGACACTACTGAGAGCACACAGTTTTCACTACTATTTTGCCCTACCTTGGTCAACAAATTTGTTAGCTAGCTTGTCAGATGTTTAGTATTCCATGAACGGAAAGTCTGTCCAAATAATATTGGACATCCCTAATCACTAACTCCAACAGATTAACATAAGAACACTGCTATCAGTAAATTATTTTCCAAATCAAATATCATTTCATCGTAGAAACATATCACAACTCTTTCACTCAGTCAAATTCATGAAACCTTCTATGTAACAGCATCATGGTAAACGTATACTGCAGGATGTTGTGGTCCTGTTCGCCGAGCTGGAAGTTTTTGTTGCAAACGTTTCGTCCCCTGGCTAGGCGACATCATCAGTGCTTGGGAGCCTCCTGCGAAGCGCTTCTTTGATGTTTCCTCCGGTGTTTATAGTGGTCTGTCCCTGCCGCTTCCGGTTGTCAGTTTCAGCTGTCCGCTGTAGTGGTTGGTATATTGGGTCCAGGTCGATGTGTTTGTTGATGGAGTTTGTGGATGAATGCCATGCCTCTAGGAATTCCCTGGCTGTTCTCTATCTGGCTTGCCCTATGATAGTCGTGTTGTCCCAGTCGAATTAATGTTGCTTATTGTCTGCGTGTGTGGCTACTCAGGATAGCTGGTCGTGTCGTTTCGTGGCTAGTTGATGTTCATGTGGCTGTTTGTCCTATATAGTGTTTTGTGCAGTCCTTGCATGGTATTTTGTACACTACATTAGTTTT
>NC_057729.1:43253108-43260051 GCF_004010195.1 Chiloscyllium plagiosum | reverse complement strand
TTGATGAAGTTGCGCGGGTATCCGTTTTTGGCGAATACCTTGTATAGGTGTTCCCCTTCTTTTTGCAGTTCTGGTATACTGCAGTGTGTTGTGGCCCTAGGACTCAACTGCACACAAACCAACAGCCACGCTCAGACAACAACTCACCAGAACGAAGGACCCGATACCCAACATGAGCAAAACTAATGTAGTGTACAAAATACCATGCAAGGACTGCACAAAACACTATATAGGACAAACAGGAAGACAGCTAACAATCCGCATACATGAACATCAGCTAGCCACGAAACGACACGACCAGCTATCCTTAGTAGCCACACACGCAGACAACAAGCAACATGAATTCGCCTGGGACAACACTACTATCATAGGGCAAGCCAGACAGAGAACAGCCAGGGAATTCCTAGAGGCATGGCATTCATCCACAAACTCCATCAACAAACACATCGACCTGGACCCAATATACCAACCACTACAGCGGACAGCTGAAACTGACAACCGGAAGCGGCAGGGACAGACCACTATAAACACCGGAGGAAACATCAAAGAAGTGCTTCGCAGGAGGCTCCCAAGCACTGATGATGTCGCCTAGCCAGGGGACGAAACGTTTGCAACAAAAACTTCCAGCTCGGCGAACAGAACCACAACAACGAGCATCCGAACTACAAATCTTCGCACAAACTTTGTATACTGCAGGAACTAGAGCCATTTACCACCATCTTCTCAAGGATAATTAGGGACTGGCAGAGCCCATGGTGTTCACATCCTATGAATTAAAATATTCCTTTCCACTGCAACTGTCTGTTGAATGAAATGCTTCCCAATCTTGGAGTTGCAATTGAGCCAATGAATTTCTAATCACATTTCTGCACCATGTCTCAGATCACCTATTTTCACTTTTGCACCTCAGTTCATCTTCCGTTGATACCTTTATCCATACCTTTGTCATCTCTAGGCTTGTTTATTTCAGTCCTGGCTCATCTCCTGCACACTTGCTTCAGGTTATCTAAAACTCTGCTGTCCATGTGCCACCTTATATTAAGTAATTGATCCAATACCCTGTATTTATTGACCTATGTTGGCTTCCATATCAGCAATGCTTGATTTTAAAATAGTCATTCCTACCCTCAAGTAACTCTTTCTTCCACACTTCTATTCTCCTGATTTAAAATAAGTCCTTCCAATTTCATCCCATGAGCATTCCCAGTTTTTAACTGCACCTTCAGCTACCAAAAGTCCTACTTTCTGCAATCCTTTCCAATTCTTTTTACTCCTTCAAGATATTCCTTTACTTACTCTAATATTTTCTTAGTGGTTCTGTGTCACACAATTTTGTTAAAGAATCTGCAAAATTTCATCTGAATGTTTTATTTTCTTAAAGGGGGTTTAAAAATGCTAGGTTTTGTTGTTTTTGGTGGTGGTGCAGAATGGTTTCAGCTTCATTGTGCCTAATTTACACGATGAGTAAGGTCCAAACTCATAAAAGGAGTAAATCAACATTACTTCATCCAAAGCTGTGGCTGCTTTCTGGCCTCAGCTCAGAGTCAGGATTCTGGCTATACATACACACAATGAGTTTCAGTGGCAAACAAAATTGCTTTCAACTGATGCTACATTGACGCTGTATAAATTAGTTGAGTTTCACTTGAGGAAAATGAAGTTTTGGAAAAAATAATGATTTTATCCAGCACAATAGAAAATTGTAATATTTGAACTTCAGTTGAAAACAAAATATTCTTACCCAGTAGTGTTGAATTCTCCATAAGGCAGTACAGAAAAAGCTGAGCACAGTGACCTTTTAGCACAGATAAGAACTATCCTTAAAAAGAAATCAATAAAGTCAGCATTAGTCAACAATTGCACAGTCACATGTACCAGAAACTAATTTTAAGTGTAATATTTATATTTGAATCTGAAGTCTATTCAAAAGCAACTATTTTTAAACAAGAGTATGTCGCTACAGAATACAAGCAATATTCCATGATTTGTCCATATAATACCATTCACAAATCTGACCACATAGCTTAAACATATTTACCAATGCAAGTTGCATTGGAGGAATGCAAGATTCCTTATGCTCAAAGAATGGAATTGGGAAAACAATATGCAAGCCAATTAATTAAGAGCAGCCTATTCAGATTTGTAAAAGTCAAACCTATTCTACAAAGTTTCCAGAGCTCTGAGGAAATAATGGAATATTCTGATCCATGAAATTCAGTATGTGTGCGCATATAGGTCTTCAAAAGGCATTTTGTTGAGACACCTGGACAATATTGCACCAGGAACATGATAGCATATATGGAACAGTACGGGATAAATATCTATTCATCATTATCTTGGGTTTCTATCAGACTGGAGAGGATAAAGAACAGTGTATTTCAGGTCTCAATGTCAGACAAATATTATTATCAGTTTGTGCAGCTGACTGGAGGCTGGTTTGCAATGCAGTGTGATGCAAATAGCATGGTACAATTCCAGGACTAGCTGGGATTACGAAGAGCGTTCATGAATTAACATTTGTATTACACAAATAGCAAGTAATGACCACCTCTAATAACCAGCGCCTCTCGACATTCAACGTTGCAACCATCACTGAATCCTCCACTATCAACATCTTAGGGGTTAGCATGGATCAGAAATTCACCACATAAACACAATGGCTACACGAGCAGGGCACAGGCTAGGGATAATGTGGCGAGTAAATCACTTTTGGACTCCACAAAGCCTGTCCATCATCTAGACACAAGTCAGGAATAAGATGGAATACTTCCCTGTTGCGTGGATGGGTGCATCTCTAATTCAATATGCTGGACACCATCCAGGACAAAGCAGCCTGCTTTACCGGCACCACATCCACTCCCTCCACTTTGCTGCTCAGTGGCAGTAGTGTGCACTGTCTAGTAGATGCAAATCAGAAATTCACCAAAGCTCCTTAGATAGCACGTTCCAAACCCACAACCACCTTCCTCTGGAACGACCAGTACAGTAGATATATGGAACCACTAGCACCTGCAAATTCCTCTCCAGGCTGCTCATCATCCTGACTTGGAAATTATTACTGTTCCTTCACTGTTACTGGGTCAAAATCCTGGAATTTCCTTCCAAATAGCATTGTGGATTAACCTACAGCACGTTTACTACAAATTTTAAGAAGGCAAGCTAACCACGATCTTATGAAGGGCAACCAGCGATTTGCAATAAATGCTGACCCAACCAGAGATGCCCACATCCCACGAATAAATTTTTAAAAATACCAACTTCTCAACCTCACCTTGTGTTGTGACCCTCAGATTAAACCACCAACTGTCTCTCTCTGATGAGAAAGCAGTCCTATGGTTCTCTGGCAACTTTATCTATCCTCAATATATGATCATTAGTTTTAAGTATAGATATATTGCATCAAAATTTACAGATAAAAATAATGTGACTATCACGACTTTAGATATAATCTAGTTGATTGGACAGACAGGACTTAGGACATTTACTGCACACAATTGTAAACTAAGTTGACTTGAACTTGGAATGACAGTTTTTTTTGGACATTACAGTGGGACAAAGAAATAAAATCTCAAGGCCAATTAAAGACGAATTAAAAGATGTTGGTCTCCTCAGCTTTAGCTAGCTTTCATTAATGAATTTAAAGGAAACTGAGACTTTGGTCAGGCAAATGTGAGAAGTATATCCACAGATTGGTGAATTAGTAACTACTGGGAAAAACAATCAAAAGAATACACAGCAAGATTAAAATTTTGTTTTTTAAATGTAGAGTGCTTTAATGAATTCCATAGTCAAGTGGGAAAAAAAAATCAATAGCTGCTGTTAAAAATGAGTGGAGAAATATTTGAGGAAATAGAAAACTACAGATTTGATGACAGTATATAGATTTTCCACAGAAATGTTACAAGTATGATGAGATAAGTGGAATCTTTCTGTGCCATAAACTTCTGTACATTTTCAACATTTCTGTTATTATTCCTTAGTGGGGCTGAGTGAAGTATGGCTTTGATAGTATTGTCTTGATTCCAAGTGCAGTATTATTTAGGAAATGCATGTCACACAAATAATGCAAAACTTCAGAATGGAATCAGGGTTGAGCATATGTGCAAAACATACATATCACTTTAGCAGAAAATAAACACAGATTATGAGCACACACTGTTTTGGTCAAAGTGGATAAGATGCAATAATTTCACTGCAAGAATTAGTCAAGTGTAATCATAAAACAATTGCATTCTATATCTGTTCTAGGAAACGTATTGTTTGACCTTAGTTCAGATCAAATGTAAAAGTAGAAAGCTAGATGCATATTCAACGTGTTGACTCCCTCCTCCAACTACGTTTTTGTAAATGGTTGCCGTTTGGTTGAATTTTAAGTATCCACAAAGATATGAAATATGATACTATTTGTGTCCGAACACCTATAAATGTTCAGATTACATCACTGTTATACAAAAATGCTTTCATAATTGTTGTGGTCAGTAATCTCATTGGAAAGGAATTTCTAAAATTTGCAGCTTCAAACAAGGATACATTTATACAAGAATTAGCAGCATGAGTAGGTCATTCTGCCCCTCAACCCTGCTCTATGTATTTTGTAAGATAATGGCTGATACATACCCCATATCTCAACTCCCTTATCGATCAAAGAATTCTCTCATTCTGCTGTGAATATATTCAACGACCACCTGTTTAGGTTTAGATTCCCTGCAGTGTGGAAACAGGCCCTTCGGCCCAACAAGTCCACACCGACCCTCTGAAGAGTAACCCACCCAGTCCCATTTCCCTCTGACTAATGCACCTAACAATATGGGCAATTTAGTATGAGCTGAAAATGTGTTGCTGGAAAAGCGCAGCAGGTCAGGCAGCATCCAGGGAACAGGAGAATCGACGTTTCGGGCACAAGCCCTTCTTCAGGAATGAGGAAAGTTTGTCCAGCAGGCTAAGATAAAAGGTAGGGAGGAGGGACTTGGGGGAGGGGCGTCGGAAATGTGATAGATGGAAAGAGGTCAAGGTGAGGGTGATAGGTCAGACTGGGGTGGGGGCGGAGAGGTCGGGAAAAAGATTGCAGGTTAGGATCCGAGTTCATCCCTTGTGGTTAGAACATAGAACATAGAAGAATACAGCGCAGTACAGGCCCTTCGGCCCTCGATGTTGCGCCGATCCAAGCCCACCTAACCTATACTAACCCACTATCCTCCATATACCTATCCAATGCCCGCTTAAATGCCCATAAAGAGGGAGAGTCCACCACTGCTACAGGCAGGGCATTCCATGAACTTACGACACGCTGAGTGAAGAACCTACCCCTAACTTCAGTCCTATATAGTGAGAAGGCTCATCGGGGAATGTGCAGAGTTAATTCAACTTTTCAGAAAACAAGACCCACAAAACCTTTCAAATGCACATCATTTCCATCTGGTTTCCAAGAATTTGCATTGCAAAGTATTGTGGTGTAGAACCCCACATGTACACCCTGCAGTTTTGGAATTATCCACCTTTGTGCATGAAATGGAGTTTTAGAACATAAAACAGAAATACAGCGCAGAACAGGCCCTTCAGCCCTCAATGTTGCGCCGACCTGTGAACTATTCTCAGCTCATCTCCCTACACTATCCCATTATCATCCATGTGCTTATCCAAGGATTGTTTAAATGCCCCTAAAGGCAGGTAAGGCATTCCATGCCCTTACCACTCTCTGAGTAAACAACCTGTCTCTGACATCTGTCTTAAATCTATCACCACTCAATTTGTAGTTTTGCAAATTACAAGCTGACATCATCATTCTAGGAAAAAGACTTCTACTGTCTACCCTACCTAATCCTCTGATCATCTTGTATGTGTCTAGCAAATCCCCTCTTAACCTTCTTCTTTCCAATGAGAACAGACCCAAGTCTTTCAGCCTTTCCTCATAAGACCTTCCCTCCAGACCAGGCAACATCCTGGTAAATCTCCTCTGCACCTTTTCCAATGCTTCTACATCCTTCCTGTAATGGGGTGACCAGAGCTGTACACAATATTCCTAGTGTGGCAGCACTAGTTGCAACATGATATTCCCGGCTCGGGTGGCAACTTACAGGGATCTATGCACATGGACTCCAAGATCCCTTTGCACATCCACACTACCAAGAATCTTTCCATTGACCCAGTATTCTGCCTACCTGCTATTCTTCCCAAAGTGCATCACCTCACATTTAGCTGCATTGAGCTCCATTTGCCACCTCTCAACCCAATTCTGCAGATTATCCAAGTCCTCCTGCAACCAGTAATATTCTTCCAAACTGTCCACTACTCCACTGACTTTAGTGTCATCTGCAAACTTACTAACCCATCCACCTATGCCTGCGTCTAAGTCATTTATAAAAATAATGAACAGCTGTGGTCCCAAAACAGATCCTTGTGGCACACCACTAGTAATCAGACTCCAGACTGAATATTTTCCATCAACACCACTCGCTGCCTTCTTTCAGAAAGCAAGTTTCTAATCCAAACTGCTAAATCACCCTCAATTCCATGCCTCTGCATTTTATCCAACAGCCTACCATGTAGAATCTTATCAGAGGCTTTACTGAAGTCCATGTATACCACATCAACTGCCCTACCCTCATCTACATGCTTGGTCACCTTCTCAAAAAACTCAATAAGGTTTGTGAGACACGACCTTGACAAAAACATGTTGACTATCTGAAATCAAATTATTGCTTGCTAGATGATTATAAATCCTATCTCTTATAATTCTTTCCAAAACCTTTCCTACAACAAAAATAAGGCTCACTGATCTATAATTACCTGAGTCATCTCTACTGCCCTTCCTGAACAAGGGCACATTTGCAATCCTCCAATGCTCTGCTACTAAACCTGTAGACAATGACGACTCAAATATCAAACCCTAAGGCTCTGCTATCTCCTCCCTCGCTTCCCAGAGAATCCTCGGATAAATCCCATC